>NC_084558.2:51683327-51768327 GCF_033978685.3 Nerophis lumbriciformis | reverse complement strand
TTAAAAGTTAAAGTATGGGTTATACTTGTATAGCGCTTTTCTACCTTTAAGTATAACCCATACTTTAACTTTAACTTTTAACTTAACAGCGTCTTGGCTCCACAGCAAGTCTTTGCTGTCATCCAGCATTCTGTTTTTGTTTACTTTGCAGCCAGTTCAGTTTTAGTTTCGTTCTGCATAGCCTTCCCTAAGCTTCAATGCCTTTTCTTAGGGGCACTCACCTTTTTAAAATGTTGGGTTTAAGCATTAGACCCAACATTTTAAAAAGGTGGACTGAACTGGCCACAAAGTAAACAAAAACAGAATGCTGGACGACAGCAAAGACTTACTGTGGAGCTAAGACGCCGTCCACAATGTTAAGTTAAAAGTTAAAGTATGGGTTATACTTGTATAGCGCTTTTCTACCTTTAAGTATAACCCATACTTTAACTTTAACTTTTAACTTAACGGCGTCTTAGCTCCACAGTAAGTCTTTGCTGTCGTCCAGCATTCTGTTTTTGTTTACTTTGTGGCCAGTTCAGTTTTAGGTTTGTTTTGCATAGCCTTCCCTAAGCTTTAATGCCTTTTCTTAGGGGCACTCACCTTTTTAAAATGTTGGGTTAAAGCATCAGACCCAAAATTTTAAAAAGGTGGACTGAACTGGCCACAAAGTAAACAAAAATAGAATGCTGGACGACAGCAAAGACTTACTGTGGAGCTAAGACGCCGTCCACAATGTTAAGTTAAAAGTTAAAGTATGGGTTATACTTGTATAGCGCTTTTCTACCTTTAAGTATAACCCATACTTTAACTTTAACTTTTAACTTAACGGCGTCTTAGCTCCACAGTAAGTCTTTGCTGTCGTCCAGCATTCTGTTTTTGTTTACTTTGTGGCCAGTTCAGTTTTAGTTTCGTTCTGCATAGCCTTCCCGAAGCTTCAATGCCTTTTCTTAGGGGCACTCACCTTTTTAAAATGTTGGGTTTAAGCATTAGACCCAACATTTTAAAAAGGTGGACTGAACTGGCCACAAAGTAAAAAAAAAACCAGAATGCTGGACGACAGCAAAGACTTACTGTGGAGCTAAGACGCCGTCCACAATGTTAAGTTAAAAGTTAAAGTATGGGTTATACTTGTATAGCGCTTTTCTACCTTTAAGTATAACCCATACTTTAACTTTAACTTTTAACTTAACGGCGTCTTAGCTCCACAGTAAGTCTTTGCTGTCGTCCAGCATTCTGTTTTTGTTTACTTTGTGGCCAGTTCAGTTTTAGGTTTGTTTTGCATAGCCTTCCCTAAGCTTTAATGCCTTTTCTTAGGGGCACTCACCTTTTTAAAATGTTGGGTTAAAGCATCAGACCCAAAATTTTAAAAAGGTGGACTGAACTGGCCACAAAGTAAACAAAAACAGAATGCTGGACGACAGCAAAGACTTACTGTGGAGCTAAGACGCCGTCCACAATGTTAAGTTAAAAGTTAAAGTATGGGTTATTCTTGTATAGCGCTTTTCATTAGACTGAGCTACGTCATTTCCTGTGATGTCACACAAGCAGCAAAAATAATGGACCGGAAAAAACGCCTCAAGGCATATAGTGATCACAGAGACAGGTTGTTTTTGTGTTACTGTATATATTTGTTTTTCTGAAAAATCCCACTTAATATACTTTGGGAAACAACAGCCAATATTCATTTATTTTTATTTATTTTATTTCTTTTTCTTATAAAATAAAAGCGAGCTTTTGTTAAACCAAATAGTGTGTTTTTTTTCCATATACAACAACCTATCTGGATTCGATAAGAGAATCGATAAGGAATCGGTTCGATAGGAGGATTCGATAACGGGCTCGAACTCCATAATTTCTTATCAAACATCATCCCTAACTAAGACTATAGTGGACATTAACACTTAGCTTCTACAGCTGGGGTTGCCCAAAGTGCGGCACAGGGGCCATCTGTGGTCCCTGACTCCTTTGTCATCGGCCTTAAGCACGTTACAGAAAAAACAATAAATAGAGAATGTCTCAGGGAGGGATTTTTCAAATTGACTGTGTGTCGCTTTTAAAAGTGCTCCCCCTCTGGTCAACATATGAAATAACAAGTGGGTGTAAAAATATGAAGTACGCCCCCCTCTGGCCAACATATGAAATAACAAGTGGGTGTAAAAATATGAAGTGCTCCCCCTCTGGCCAATTATGAAATAACAAAGTGTGTGTAAACATTTGAAGTGCTCCCCCTCTGGTCGACATATGAAATAACAAGTGGGTGTAAAAATATGAAGTGCTCCCCCTCTGGCCAATTATGAAATAACAAAGTGTGTGTAAACATTTGAAGGGCTCCCCCTCTGGTCGACATATGAAATAACAAGTGTGTGTAAACATTTGAAATGCTCTTTCTCTGGCCAACATATGAAATAACAAGTGTGTGTAAGAAATTGAAATGCGCCCCCTTTGGCCACAATTAATTTAAAAAAATAAAAAATAATAATAAATGACCCCGAAAGGGACAAGCGGCAGAAAATGGATTGATGGATGTATATAGAGACATACTGTAATAACTTGAAGTAAATAATGAAGATTAAAAAGCAATTACAAACACAAAATAAAATAAAATATTATATTTAATTATTAATATTAATATATATAATATAAATATATATATTAATATATATTTAATTATTATATTTATAATATTTATTAGCATAGTATGTATATATTACTCATGTTGTAAATACTAATCTGTATATATCTAGAAAGGCTGGCCCTAAAGAGGTAGGAGGTCTCAGGAAAGTGAGAAAAACAAGAATGTGTGTTTGTGCAGCGATCAATACTATGACTCACTCTTTCTCCTTTGGCTATTTCCTAACAACATTCATTAGCGCAAAGCGAATCATTCCGTCCGATAATCACATCCTGCCAGCTCCATCTTCCTTCTCTGCACAATCCAACAGCGAAGCGAGCGGCTCGAAGCACATCATCGTTATCAAAAATGTAAATAATCATGTTGATGGTGGAGCTTCAAACAGGGAATTAGCATGGTTAGCATGAGAGAGGCTAGCAAAACCAATATTGTCAATATTGACATTATATTATGTTCCTCTCTCGCATCCCCTCAAATACATTCATGCTTCCCGGATCATTTTACTACAACAAAGTCCTAAAATTACTACAAAAAAATATGTATTTTTCTCAAATAAAAGGCCCTAAAATGCTAAAATAAAATGTCTGAATTTGACGAGATTAAACTTACAATTTCAGTCGAGTAAAAGTCATAAAATTATAAAGGGAGAAATATGTCTTAATTTAGCAAGAATAAACGTATAATGTTACTACAATAAAGTCAAAATATTACGACAAACAAAAATCTTAATTTTACTAGAATAAAGGCATAATATTACAAGAAATAAAAAAACCTTAGAAAAGGGAAACAATTCCTAATTTGAGCAGAATACATTTTAAATTTTACTACAATAAAGTCATTATGTTACTGGAATTTTGATTTTATTTGACTGGAATAGAGGCATAATATTACAGTAAGAAAAATGTCCACATTTGACAAAAATACATTTAAATTTGTACTACTAGAAAGTCTTTATATTACTAGAAAAGGCATTAAAATACAAAAAAATAAAGAATAAACTTTTTTTTTTTTTGTAGAATAAAAGCCATACATTTACAAGGGAAAGCATTTCCTAATTTGACATGAATACATTTATAATTTCACTCCAATAATGTCATAATATTACTACAAACAAAAATCATTTTAATAGAATAAAAGCATAATATTACAAGGAAACAAGTCCATTTGAAAAATATACGTCCTAATTTTATTCAAAGAAAAGAAAAAAATTACAAGAAAAAAATGTCCAAATTTGACTAAAATACATTTAAAATTGTATTCAAATAAAGTCATAATATTAGTACAAAGAAAAACCATCATTTTAATAGAATAAAAGCATTTTATTACAAGGAAACAAGTCCATTTGAAAATAATGAATCCTAATTTTTCTATTTAAAAAATCCTAATTTGACTAGAATAAAAGCATAAAATTACAGGAAGAAAGTTTCTAAATTTGACAAAAATACATTTATAATTTGACTACAATAAAACAATTTACTAGAAAAAAAAAATTACAATTTACAAAAATTAATGCATAATATTACAAAGAATAGATGTCCAAATTTGACATTATTACTAGAAAAAAACCATTTAATTTTACGATAATAAAGGTATCATTTTACAAGGAAAAATGTCCAAATTTGACAAGAATAAACTTAGAATTTTACTCAAATAAAAGACATAAATTTACAACGGGAAAAATGGTCAAAATTTGACAAGAATACATTTATAATTTCACTCCAATAAAGTCACAATATTACTACAAACAGAAATCTTCATTTTAATAGAATGAGAGCATATTATTACAAGGAAACAAGTCCATTTGAAAATAATGAATCCTAATTTTACTATTTAAAAAATCCTAATTTGACTAGAATAAAAGCATAAAATTACAGGAAGAAAGTTTCTAAATTTGACAAAAATACATTTATAATTTGACTACAATAAAAAAATTTACTAGAATTTTTTTTACAATTTACAAAAATTAATGCATAATATTACAAAGAAAAGATGTCCAAATTTGACATTATTACTAGAAAAAAAACATTTAATTTTACGAGAATAAAGGTATCATTTTACAAGGAAAAATGTCCAAATTTGACAAGAATAAACTTATAATTTTACTCAAATAAAAGATTTAAATTTACAACGGGAAAAATTGTCAAAATTTGACAAGAATACATTTATAATTTCACTCCAATAAAGTCACAATATTACTACAAACAGAAATCTTCATTTTAATAGAATGAGAGCATATTATTACAAGGAAACAAGTCCATTTGAAAATAATAAATCCTAATTTTACTATTAAAAATATCCTAATTTGACTAGAATAAAAGCATAAAATTACAGGAAGAAAGTTTCTAAATTTGACAAAAATACATTTATAATTTGACTACAATAAAAAAAATTACTAGAAAAAAAATTACAATTTACAAAAATTAACGCATAATATTACAAAGAATAGATGTCCAAATTTGACATTATTACTAGAAAAAAACCATTTAATTTTACGATAATAAAGGTATCATTTTACAAGGAAAAATGTCCAAATTTGACAAAAATAAACTTAGAATTGTACTCAAATAAAAGACATAAATTTACAATGGGAAAAATTGTCAAAATTTGACAAGAATACATTTATAATTTCACTCCAATAAAGTCACAATATTACTACAAACAAAAATCTTCATTTTCAGAAATATGTCTTAATTTGACAAGAATAAACGTATAATGTTACTACAATAAAGTCAAAATATTACGACAAACAAAAATCTTAATTTTACTAGAATAAAGGCATAATATTACAAGAAATAAAAAAACCTTAGAAAAGGAAAACAATTCCTAATTTGAGCAGAATACATTTTAAATTTTACTACAATAAAGTCATTATGTTACTGGAATTTTGATTTTATTTGACTGGAATAGAGGCATAATATTACAGTAAGAAAAATGTCCACATTTGACAAAAATACATTTAAATTTGTACTACTAGAAAGTCTTTATATTACTAGAAAAGGCATTAAAATACAAAAAAATAAAGAATAAACTTTTTTTTTTTTTGTAGAATAAAAGCCATACATTTACAAGGGAAAGCATTTCCTAATTTGACATGAATACATTTATAATTTCACTCCAATAATGTCATAATATTACTACAAACAAAAATCTTCATTTTAATAGAATGAAAGCATAATATTACAAGGAAACAAGTCCATTTGAAAAATATAAGTCCTAATTTTATTCAAAGAAAAGAAAAAAATTACAAGAAAAAAATGTCCAAATTTGACTAAAATACATTTAAAATTGTATTCAAATAAAGTCATAATATTAGTACAAAGAAAAACCATCATTTTAATAGAATAAAAGCATTTTATTACAAGGAAACAAGTCCATTTGAAAATAATGAATCCTAATTTTACTATTTAAAAAATCCTAATTTGACTAGAATAAAAGCATAAAATTACAGGAAGAAAGTTTCTAAATTTGACAAAAATACATTTATAATTTGACTACAATAAAAAAAATGTACTAGAAAAAAAAATTACAATTTACAAAAATTAATGCATAATATTACAAAGAATAGATGTCCAAATTTGACATTATTACTAGAAAAAAACCATTTAATTTTACGATAATAAAGGTATAATTTTACAAGGAAAAATGTCCAAATTTGACAAGAATAAACTTAGAATTGTACTCAAATAAAAGACATAAATTTACAACGGGAAAAATTGTCAAAATTTGACAAGAATACATTTATAATTTCACTCCAATAAAGTCACAATATTACTACAAACAAAAATCTTCATTTTAATAGAATGAGAGCATATTATTACAAGGAAACAAGTCCATTTGAAAATAATAAATCCTAATTTTACTATTAAAAAAATCCTAATTTGACTAGAATAAAAGCATAAAATTACAGGAAGAAAGTTTCTAAATTTGACAAAAATACATTTATAATTTGACTACAATAAAAAAATTTACTAGAAAAAAAATTACAATTTACAAAAATTAACGCATAATATTACAAAGAATAGATGTCCAAATTTGACATTATTACTAGAAAAAAAACATTTAATTTTACGATAATAAAGGTATAATTTTACAAGGAAAAATGTCCAAATTTGACAAGAATAAACTTATAATTTTACTCAAATAAAAGATTTAAATTTACAACGGGAAAAATTGTCAAAATTTGACAAGAATACATTTATAATTTCACTCCAATAAAGTCACAATATTACTACAAACAAAAATCTTCATTTTAATAGAATGAGAGCATATTATTACAAGGAAACAAGTCCATTTGAAAATAATAAATCCTAATTTTACTATTAAAAAAATCCTAATTTGACTAGAATAAAAGCATAAAATTACAGGAAGAAAGTTTCTAAATTTGACAAAAATACATTTATAATTTGACTACAATAAAAAAAATTACTAGAAAAAAAATTACAATTTACAAAAATTAACGCATAATATTACAAAGAATAGATGTCCAAATTTGACATTATTACTAGAAAAAAAACATTTAATTTTACGATAATAAAGGTATCATTTTACAAGGAAAAATGTCCAAATTTGACAAGAATAAACTTAGAATTTTACTCAAATAAAAGACATAAATTTACAACGGGAACAATTGTCAAAATTTGACAAGAATACATTTATAATTTCACTCCAATAAAGTCACAATATTACTACAAACAGAAATCTTCATTTTAATAGAATGAGAGCATATTATTACAAGGAAACAAGTCCATTTGAAAATAATAAATCCTAATTTTACTATCAAAAAAATCCTAATTTGACTAGAATAAAAGCATAAAATTACAGGAAGAAAGTTTCTAAATTTGACAAAAATACATTTATAATTTGACTACAATAAAAAAATTTACTAGAAAAAAAATTACAATTTACAAAAATTAACGCATAATATTACAAAGAATAGATGTCCAAATTTGACATTATTACTAGAAAAAAAACATTTAATTTTACGATAATAAAGGTATCATTTTACAAGGAAAAATGTCCAAATTTGACAAGAATAAACTTATAATTTTACTCAAATAAAAGATTTAAATTTACAACGGGAAAAATTGTCAAAATTTGACAAGAATACATTTATAATTTCACTCCAATAAAGTCACAATATTACTACAAACAAAAATCTTCATTTTAATAGAATGAGAGCATATTATTACAAGGAAACAAGTCCATTTGAAAATAATAAATCCTAATTTTACTATTAAAAAAATCCTAATTTGACTAGAATAAAAGCATAAAATTACAGGAAGAAAGTTTCTAAATTTGACAAAAATACATTTATAATTTGACTACAATAAAAAAAATTACTAGAAAAAAAATTACAATTTACAAAAATTAACGCATAATATTACAAAGAATAGATGTCCAAATTTGACATTATTACTAGAAAAAAAACATTTAATTTTACGATAATAAAGGTATAATTTTACAAGGAAAAATGTCCAAATTTGACAAGAATAAACTTATAATTTTACTCAAATAAAAGACATAAATTTACAACGGGAAAAATTGTCAAAATTTGACAAGAATACATTTATAATTTCACTCCAATAAAGTCATAATATTACTACAAACAAAAATCTTCATTTTAATAGAATAAAAACTTAATATTACAAGGAAACAAGTCCATTTGAAAAGAATAAGTCCTAATTTTACTATTAAAGAAACATCCTAGTTTGACTAGAATAAAAGCATAAAATTACAAGAAAGAAATGTCTACATTTGAAAAAAATACATTGATAATTTTACAATAGTAAAGTTATTTTACTAGAAAAAAAATATTGTTTTTACAAAAATAAACGCATAATATTACAAAAAATAGATGTCCAAATTTGACAAGAATAAAATTATAATTTTACTAAAATAAAGTCATAATATTACTACAAACAAAAATCTTTATTTTACTAGAACAAAGGCATAACATTACAAGAAAAGAAAAACCTTAGAAAAGGAAAACAATTCCTAATTTGAGCAGAATACATTTAGAATTTTACTACAATAAAGTCATTATGTTACTGGAATTTTGATTTTATTTGATTAGAATAGAGGCGTAAGAAAAATGTCCACATTTGACAAGAATACATTTAAAAGTGTGCTACAAGAAAGTCTTTATATTACTACAAAATATGTTTACTTTACTAGAAAAGGTATTAAAATACAAAAAAAGAAAAAATAATAAACTTATCATTTTTGTAGAATAAAAGCCATACATTTACAAGGGAACGCATTTCCTAATTTGACAAGAATACATTTATAATTTCACTCCAATAAAGTCATAATATTACTACAAACAAAAATCTTCATTTTATTAGAACAAAGGCATATTATTACAAGGAATAAAATCAATTTGAAAATAATAACGTCCTTATATTACCATAATATCATATCTTTTGTATATAATTCTACTACAATAAAGTCATATCATTACTGGGAAAAAAACTTAATTTTACAATAATAAATGTATAATATTACAAGGAAAAATGTCTAAATTTGACAAGAATAAAGAATAAAATATTAGTAAAATAAAATACATACATTTACAAGGGGAAAAAATGTCATAATTTGACAAGAATACATTTATAATTTCACTCCAATAAAGTCATAATATTAATACAAACAAAAATGTTCATTTTAATAGAATAAAAGCATTTTATTACAAGGAAACAAGTCCATTTGAAAATAATAAATCCTAATTTTACTATTAAAAAAAATCCTAATTTGACTAGAATAAAAGCCTAAAATTACAGGGAAAAAAATTCTACATTTGACAAAAATACATTTATAATTTGACTACAATAAATCATTTTACTAGAAAAAAAATACTGTTTTTACAAAAATTAACACATAATATTACAAAGAATAGATGTCCAAATTTGACAAAAATAAAATTATAATTTTACTCAAATGAAGTCATAATATTAGTACAAACACGAAACTTATTTTTACGATAATAAAGGAAAAATATTACAAGGAAACATTTCCTAATTTGACAAGAATAAACTTGTAATTTTAGTAAAATAAAAGACATACATTTACAAGAAGAAAATATGTTCTAATTTGACAAGAATACATGTATAATTTCACTACAATAAAGTCATAATATTATGCCAAACAAAAATTTTCATTTTAATAGAATGAAAGCATGATATTACAAGGAAACAAGTCAATTTGAAAAGAATAAATCCAAATTTTACTAGAATAAAAGAAAGAAATTCCAATAATTTTTTTTTACAAATTTGACAAAAATACATTTAAAATTTTATTCAAATAAAGTCATAATAATACTACAAACAAAAATCATCATTTTAATAGAATAAAAACATAATATTACAAGGAAACAAGTCCATTTGAAAAGAATAATTCCTAATTTTACTATTAAAAAAGTTATGATTTTACTAGAACGAACGCATAAAATTACAAGAAAAAATTTACAAATTTGACAAAAAGACATTTATAATTTTAGTAAAATAAAAGGCGTAAATTTACAAGGGAAATCATTCGCGAATTTGAAAAAAAATACATTTATAATTTTACTACAATAAAGTCATAATATTACTACAAACATAAAACTTATTTTTAAAATAATAAAGGCAAAATATTACAAGGAAAAAATTCCTAATTTGACAAGAATAAACTTATAATTTTAGTAAAATAAAATACATACATTTACAAGAGGAAAATATGTTCTAATTTGACAAAAATACATTTATAATTTCACTACAATAAAGTCATAATATTATGTCAAACTAAAATTTTCATTTTAATAGAATGAAAGCATAATATTACAAGGAAACAAGTCCATTTGAAAAGAATAAATCCTAATTTTACTAGAATACAAGAAAGAAATTACAATATTTTTGTTTTCCAAATTTGACAAAAATAAATTAAAAAATGTATTCAAATAAAGTCATAATATTACTACAAACAAAAACCATCATTTTAATAGAATAAAAACATAATATTACAAGGAAACAAGTCCATTTGAAAAGAATAAGTCCTAATTTTACTATTAAAAAAGTTATAATTTTACTAGAACGAACGCATACAATTACAAGAAAAAATTTGCAAATTTGACAAAAAGACATTTATAATTTTAGTAAAATAAAAGGCGTAAATTTACAAGGGAAAACATTCCCGAATTTGAAAAAAAAAACATTTATAATTTTACTACAATAAAGTCATAATATTACTACAAACATAAAACTTATTTTTAAAATAATAAAGGCAAAATATTACAAGGAAAAAATTCTTAATTTGACAAGAATAAACTTATAATTTTAGTAAAATAAAATACATACATTTACAAGAGGAAAATATGTTCTAATTTGACAAAAATACATTTATAATTTCACTACAATAAAGTCATAATATTATGTCAAACTAAAATTTTCATTTTAATAGAATGAAAGCATAATATTACAAGGAAACAAGTCCATTTGAAAAGAATAAATCCTAATTTTACTAGAATACAAGAAAGAAATTACAATATTTTTGTTTTCCAAATTTGACAAAAATAAATTAAAAAATGTATTCAAATAAAGTCATAATATTACTACAAACAAAAACCATCATTTTAATAGAATAAAAACATAATATTACAAGGAAACAAGTCCATTTGAAAAGAATAAGTCCTAATTTTACTATTAAAAAAGTTATAATTTTACTAGAACGAACGCATAAAATTACAAGAAAAAATTTACAAATTTGACAAAAAGACATTTATAATTTTAGTAAAATAAAAGGCGTAAATTTACAAGGGAAAACATTCCCGAATTTGAAAAAAATACATTTATAATTTTACTACAATAAAGTCATAATATTACTACAAACAAAAATCTTTATTTTAATAGCATAAAAACATAATATTACAAGGAAACAAGTCCAATTGAAAATAATAATTCCTAATTTTACTATTAAAACAATTATAATTTTACTAGAACTAACACATAAAATTACAAGAAAAACTTTTACAAATTTGACAAAAATACATTTAAAATTTTATTCAAATAAAGTCATAATAATACTACAAACAAAAATCATCATTTTAATAGAATAAAAACATAATATTACAAGGAAACAAGTCCATTTGAAAAGAATAAGTCCTAATTTTACTATTAAAAAAGTTATAATTTTACTAGAACGAACGCATAAAATTACAAGAAAAAATTTACAAATTTGACAAAAAGACATTTATAATTTTAGTAAAATAAAAGGCGTAAATTTACAAGGGAAATCATTCGCGAATTTGAAAAAAAATACATTTATAATTTTACTACAATAAAGTCATAATATTACTACAAACATAAAACTTATTTTTAAAATAATAAAGGCAAAATATTACAAGGAAAAAATTCCTAATTTGACAAGAATAAACTTATAATTTTAGTAAAATAAAATACATACATTTACAAGAGGAAAATATGTTCTAATTTGACAAAAATACATTTATAATTTCACTACAATAAAGTCATAATATTATGTCAAACTAAAATTTTCATTTTAATAGAATGAAAGCATAATATTACAAGGAAACAAGTCCATTTGAAAAGAATAAATCCTAATTTTACTAGAATACAAGAAAGAAATTACAATATTTTTGTTTTCCAAATTTGACAAAAATAAATTAAAAAATGTATTCAAATAAAGTCATAATATTACTACAAACAAAAACCATCATTTTAATAGAATAAAAACATAATATTACAAGGAAACAAGTCCATTTGAAAAGAATAAGTCCTAATTTTACTATTAAAAAAGTTATAATTTTACTAGAACGAACGCATACAATTACAAGAAAAAATTTGCAAATTTGACAAAAAGACATTTATAATTTTAGTAAAATAAAAGGCGTAAATTTACAAGGGAAAACATTCCCGAATTTGAAAAAAAAAACATTTATAATTTTACTACAATAAAGTCATAATATTACTACAAACATAAAACTTATTTTTAAAATAATAAAGGCAAAATATTACAAGGAAAAAATTCTTAATTTGACAAGAATAAACTTATAATTTTAGTAAAATAAAATACATACATTTACAAGAGGAAAATATGTTCTAATTTGACAAAAATACATTTATAATTTCACTACAATAAAGTCATAATATTATGTCAAACTAAAATTTTCATTTTAATAGAATGAAAGCATAATATTACAAGGAAACAAGTCCATTTGAAAAGAATAAATCCTAATTTTACTAGAATACAAGAAAGAAATTACAATATTTTTGTTTTCCAAATTTGACAAAAATAAATTAAAAAATGTATTCAAATAAAGTCATAATATTACTACAAACAAAAACCATCATTTTAATAGAATAAAAACATAATATTACAAGGAAACAAGTCCATTTGAAAAGAATAAGTCCTAATTTTACTATTAAAAAAGTTATAATTTTACTAGAACGAACGCATAAAATTACAAGAAAAAATTTACAAATTTGACAAAAAGACATTTATAATTTTAGTAAAATAAAAGGCGTAAATTTACAAGGGAAAACATTCCCGAATTTGAAAAAAATACATTTATAATTTTACTACAATAAAGTCATAATATTACTACAAACAAAAATCTTTATTTTAATAGCATAAAAACATAATATTACAAGGAAACAAGTCCAATTGAAAATAATAATTCCTAATTTTACTATTAAAACAATTATAATTTTACTAGAACTAACACATAAAATTACAAGAAAAACTTTTACAAATTTGACAAAAATACATTTAAAATTTTATTCAAATAAAGTCATAATAATACTACAAACAAAAATCATCATTTTAATAGAATAAAAACATAATATTACAAGGAAACAAGTCCATTTGAAAAGAATAAGTCCTAATTTTACTATTAAAAAAGTTATAATTTTACTAGAACGAACGCATAAAATTACAAGAAAAAATTTACAAATTTGACAAAAAGACATTTATAATTTTAGTAAAATAAAAGGCGTAAATTTACAAGGGAAAACATTCCCGAATTTGAAAAAAAAAATACATTTATAATTTTACTACAATAAAGTCATAATATTACTACAAACATAAAACTTATTTTTAAAATAATAAAGGCAAAATATTACAAGGAAAAAATTCCTAATTTGACAAGAATAAACTTATAATTTTAGTAAAATAAAATACATACATTTACAAGAGGAAAATATGTTCTAATTTGACAAAAATACATTTATAATTTCACTACAATAAAGTCATAATGTTATGTCAAACTAAAATTTTCATTTTAATAGAATGAAAGCATAATATTACAAGGAAACAAGTCCATTAGAAAAGAATAAATCCTAATTTTACTAGAATACAAGAAAGAAATTACAATATTTTTGTTTTCCAAATTTGACAAAAATAAATTAAAAAATGTATTCAAATAAAGTCATAATATTACTACAAACAAAAACCATCATTTTAATAGAATAAAAACATAATATTACAAGGAAACAAGTCCATTTGAAAAGAATAAGTCCTAATTTTACTATTAAAAAAGTTATAATTTTACTAGAACGAACGCATACAATTACAAGAAAAAATTTACAAATTTGACAAAAAGACATTTATAATTTTAGTAAAATAAAAGGCGTAAATTTACAAGGGAAAACCTTCCCGAATTTGAAAAAAATACATTTATAATTTTACTACAATAAAGTCATAATATTACTACAAACAAAAATCTTTATTTTAATAGCATAAAAACATAATATTACAAAGAAACAAGTCCAATTGAAAATAATAATTCCTAATTTTACTATTAAAACAATTATAATTTTACTAGAACTAACACATAAAATTACAAGAAAAACTTTTACAAATTTGACAAAAATACAAAAAAAGTTGGTACTATTATTTCTAAATACAAAAAATAATCCCACGTTAATTAAAATGCAAAGTAAAGCCTATATAATAGAAATATTATTTGTTACAATATTACCCCCCCCCCCCCCCCCCCCCCCCCCCCCCCCCCAAGACAAGAGGTAGCAGGTAGGTAACGTTAGCCTACATGAAATTATTTGTCTGTTAAAGAATGTGATAGTAACCTGGCTTTTTAGCATTAAGCTAATGTTACATGATTCGGCAATTGCTAATCAATAAGTAGCTAGTTCTGTTTTAACGTCGGGTTAATATTGTGGAGGGGGCTAAATTGTTATGGAAAATAATAATGTAACGTTAGGTAATTACAGTACTCCCACCTTACATTCCTCAGGGACATTTGTATTAGATCTTTTAAGCAGGTGTTATTGCCTTCTGGTTAGCTAATGTTTGCCCTGCAGGTAATAGTCACTTTTCCACCCCTTTATATATTAGGTATAGTTGTAAGCCTAGTTGTTAAAGTGCACATCATTAATGTTAATTAAGCAATATGTATGTAAAAAATATTGTATTTCATATATTCATTTTTTTTTTTTTTGCATTCATTTATTTATTCATATTTTTTTTTATCTTGTTAACTATTCTGATTGTTAATTTGCTTTCTTTAAGTAAAAAAAAGGTCAAAGACAAAGCTATTCGGTTTCTTGTGAGTATATACACTTCACTGCCGATGTGGGGGTGCGCCCCCTCCCTTCCCGTATCATGACTCTTTTTGGACGTCACCACATCAAAAAATCAACACAAGATGTCAAAACGGCCAAAACTGTCAGGTGCCCAGGGAAGAAAAAAAGAGAAAAGAAGAGGAGGAGAAACGAGAAAAAGACAAGAGGTAGCAGGTAGGTAACGTTAGCCTACATGAAATTATTTGTCTGTTACAGAATGTGATAGTAACCTGGCTTTTTAGCATTAAGCTAATGTTACATGATTCGGCAATTGCTAATCAATAAGTAGCTAGTTCTGTTTTAACGTCGGGTTAATATTGTGGAGGGGGCTCAATTGTTATGGAAAATAATAATGTAACGTTAGGTAATTACAGTACTCCCACCTTACATTCCTCAGGGACATTTGTATTAGATCTTTTAAGCAGGTGTTATTGCCTTCTGGTTAGCTAATGTTTGCCCTGCAGGTAATAGTCACTTTTCCACCCCTTTATATATTAGGTATAGTTGTAAGCCTAGTTGTTAAAGTGCACATCATTAATGTTAATTAAGCAATATGTATGTAAAAAATATTGTATTTCATATATTCATTTTTTTTTTTTGCATTCATTTATTTATTCATATTTTTTTTTATCTTGTTAACTATTCTGATTGTTAATTTGCTTTCTTTAAGTAAAAGGTCAAAGACAAAGCTATTCGGTTTCTTGTGAGTATATACAGGTAAAAGCCAGTAAATTAGAATATTTTGAAAAACTTGATTTATTTCAGTAATTGCATTCAAAAGGTGTAACTTGTACATTATATTTATTCATTGCACACAGACTGATGCATTCAAATGTTTATTTCATTTAATTTTGATGATTTGAAGTGGCAACAAATGAAAATCCAAAATTCCGTGTGTCACAAAATTAGAATATTACTTAAGGCTAATACAAAAAAGGGATTTTTAGAAATGTTGGCCAACTGAAAAGTATGAAAATGAAAAATATGAGCATGTACAATACTCAATACTTGGTTGGAGCTCCTTTTGCCTCAATTACTGCGTTAATGCGGCGTGGCATGGAGTCCATGAGTTTCTGGCACTGCTCAGGTGTTATGAGAGCCCAGGTTGCTCTGATAGTGGCCTTCAACTCTTCTGCGTTTTTGGGTCTGGCATTCTGCATCTTCCTTTTCACAATACCCCACACATTTTCTATGGGGCTAAGGTCAGGGGAGTTGGCGGGTCAATTTAGAACAGAAATACCATGGTCCGTAAACCAGGCACGGGTAGATTTTGCGCTGTGTGCAGGCGCCAAGTCCTGTTGGAACTTGAAATCTCCATCTCCATAGAGCAGGTCAGTAGCAGGAAGCATGAAGTGCTCTAAAACTTGCTGGTAGACGGCTGCGTTGACCCTGGATCTCAGGAAACAGAGTGGACCGACACCAGCAGATGACATGGCACCCCAAACCATCACTGATGGTGGAAACTTTACACTAGACTTCAGGCAACGTGGATCCTGTGCCTCTCCTGTCTTCCTCCAGACTCTGGGACCTCGATTTCCAAAGGAAATGCAAAATTTGCATGGTTGGGTGATGGTTTGGGGTGCCATGTCATCTGCTGGTGTCGGTCCACTCTGTTTCCTGAGATCCAGGGTCAACGCAGCCGTCTACCAGCAAGTTTTAGAGCACTTCATGCTTCCTGCTGCTGACCTGCTCTATGGAGATGGAGATTTCAAGTTCCAACGGGACTTGGCGCCTGCACACAGCGCAAAATCTACCCGTGCCTGGTTTACGGACCATGGTATTTCTGTTCTAAATTGGCCCGCCAACTCCCCTGACCTTAGCCCCATAGAAAATCTGTGGGGTATTGTGAAAAGGAAGATGCAGAATGCCAGACCCAAAAACGCAGAAGAGTTGAAGGCCACTATCAGAGCAACCTGGGCTCTCATAACACCTGAGCAGTGCCAGAAACTCATCGACTCCATGCCACGCCGCATTAACGCAGTAATTGAGGCAAAAGGAGCTCCAACCAAGTATTGAGTATTGTACATGCTCATATTTTTCATTTTCATACTTTTCAGTTGGCCAACATTTCTAAAAATCCCTTTTTTGTATTAGCCTTAAGTAATATTCTAATTTTGTGACACACGGAATTTTGGATTTTCATTTGTTGCCACTTCAAATCATCAAAATTAAATGAAATAAACATTTGAATGCATCAGTCTGTGTGCAATGAATAAATATAATGTACAAGTTACACCTTTTGAATGCAATTACTGAAATAAATCAAGTTTTTCAAAATATTCTAATTTACTGGCTGTTACCTGTACACTTCACTGCCGATGTGGGGGGGGCGCCACCTAAAATCTTGCCTAGGGCGCCAGATTGGTTAGAGCCGGGCCTGGGATCAAGGGTGATGGATCAAATGCAGAGAATAATTTCGCCACACCTAGTGTGTGTGTGTGTGTGTGTGTGTGTGTGTGTGTGACTTTAACATCAGAAATATTTGTGCAAAGTATCAGATCGGTATCGCCGATACCAGCCTGAATTTTACCCGGTATCGGATCGGAAAGCTAACAAACAAGGCTGCGGTTCCTGAAGGAGTGTAATATGTTGCCAAAGCATGCTTGATAACCCTCACATTGTTTCATGTAAATAATTGTGATGGTTCTATTTTGTTGATTAGACTATTAAAGTCACAATTATTAAACCAACAGCAGACTAATCGTTGTTTTTTTAGGGGTGGCACGGTAAAAAAAAAAAAAAAAAAAAAAAAAAAAAGTCCCCCGGGGCTTCGACTTCGCTAGGACCGGCCCTGTAACATCCGCCCAAATACCGCCTCGTTAAGCCCGTTTGACGTCATTTTCATTACTAACGTGGCAATATTTCCCACGGAGGGTTTGGGACTCACCTGATAATGTCCACCGTTTACCGGTCCCGGTTGGGCTTCGGCTGGGCGAGGTCGCAGCGTCCAAACCGCATCGCTGCCCCGCACGTCGGTGTGTGCCGAGGCGGCCGGGCGGCGGAGGAGCTCGGAGGTCGGAGGTCGGACGTCCGGGGTCGCTCTGGTCTCACACACACCCTGGCGGCGGGTCGTCCTCCTCTAATGCGGCTCTTGTCTCGCCATCGTCCGGTTCCGGTGTGTCGGCGCTCTTCTCACGGCTCAGGTTGGCGGAGGCAGAAGAAAAAGACGAAGGGGAAATGGCGACACTCAGTGGCTAAAAGGCGGTACTGCAAAGAGGGAAAACTTCTCACGGCTCAGGTTGGCGGAGGCAGAAGAAAAAGATGAAGGGGAAATGGCGCCACTCAGTGGCTAAAAGGCGGTACTGCAAGGAGGGAAAACTGCTGGATTATTAACTGAAGATTAAAAAAAAATAGAGCACTGCGATGAGGTGGCGATTTGTCCAGGGCAGGGACGTGCACATGATTATAGAGGGGCAGGGGCTCAAAGTCAGAAAAGGGCAGGACATTTTTTTTTTTGGTCCTTTACACAATATGGAAATTAATGTAAAATTAAATTTGCTAATAGGAAGCTAACTACTTAGCTGTGTGTCCTTTGTAGGTAAAAGTGATTGCCATTTCTTTTGTGTCAACAAATTATTGTCATAATGAGTTAATTCAATCAATCAATCTTTATTTATATAGCCCTAAATCACAAGTGTCTCAAAGGGCTGCACAAGCCACAACGACATCCTCGGTACAAAGCCCACATAAGGGCAAGGAAAAACTCACCCCAGTAAATAAATAAATGTGGAAAGAAAAAATCTGGCTAACAAAATCTTCATTTAGTACAAAATTAAAGCTTAATTTATGTTTTTCTTGAAGTTATCATTTACTAAAAGGGGTAATAAACCAAAAATAGGGAGAAAGTGCGGAAAATAAATTTTAGCTAGCAAACAAACCGGCATTGGCTAGCTAGCTTCATGTGGTTTTCATCAATATTACCATTTAGTTTTGTACTTAACTAGAAAAGGGAATATAAACTATTATGATAACAACCAGAGTAGCCTCTGGGGGAAATGTGTGTTTTATAGCCAAACAAACTAGCGGTAAAGTTAGCTTGGTAGCTAATGAGTCTGCAGAAACACTGTACATGCAAAAAAAATTGATTATTTTAATATTTATCATGTTTACCTCTGAAAAAAACAGTCATATCACAAAACAGTTTAGACAAGACCAGGAGTTTGTTTACTTGCTAAATGCTAGGTAGCACGTTAGCATGTCAGGAAAAAAAAGCGATCTTTGAAATCAATGTGCAGACAAACACTTAATTTAGTACAAAATAAAACTTCATTTATGTTTTTCTTGAAGCTATCATTTACTAAAAGGGGTAATAAACCTAAAATAAGGAGAAAGTGCGGGAAAATCCATTTTAGTTAGCTAACAAACCTGCATTGGCTAGCTAGCTTCATGTGGTTTTCATTAATATTACCATTTAGTTTTGTATTTAACTAGAAAAGGGAATATAAACTATTATGATAACAGCCAGAGGAGCCTCTGGGGGGAAATGTGTATTTTATAGCACAACAAAGTAGCGGTAAAGTTAGCTTGGTAGCTAATGAGTCAGCAGAAACACTGTACATGCAAAAAAAAATTGATTATTTTAATATTTATCATGTTTACCTCTGAAAAAAACAGTCATATCAAAAAAAAAAGAGAAGAGTTTTAGTTTAGACAAGACCAGGAGTTTGTTTACTTGCTAAATGCTAGGTAGCACGTTAGCATGTCAGAAAAGAAAGCGATCTGTGAAATCAATGTGGGACGTCGATGTGAATGACTATGAGAAACCTTGGAGAGGACCGCATATGTGGATAACCCCCCCCCCCCCCCTCTAGGGGAGACCGAAAGCAATGGATGTCGAGTGGGTCTGACATAATATTGTGAGAGTCCAGTCCATAGTGGATCCAACATAATAGTAAGAGTCCAGTCCATAGTGGGGCCAGCAGGACACCATTCCGAGCGGAGACGGGTCAGCAGCGCAGAGATGTTCCCAGCCGATGCACAGGCGAGCGGTCCACCCCGGGTCCCGACTCTGGACAGCCAGCACTTCATCCATGGCCACCGGACCTGTGCCCCCCCCACTCCACAAGGAAAAGGGGAGCAGAGGAGAAAAGAAAAGAAACGGCAGATCAACTGGTCTAACAGGGGGTCTATTTAAAGGCTAGAGTATACAAATGAGTTTTAAAATGGGACTTCTACTGAGGTAGCATCTCTAATTGTTACCGGGAGGGCATTCCATAGTACTGGAGCCCCAATAGAAAACGCTCTATAGCCCGCAGACTTTTTTTGGGCTCTGGGAATCACTAATAAGCCGGAGTTCTTTGAACGCAGATTTCTTGCCGGGACATATGGTACAATGCAATCGACAAGATAGGACGGAGCTAGACCGTGTAGTATTTTATACGTAAGTAGTAAAACCTTAAAGTCACATCTTAAGTGCACAGGAAGCCAGTGCAGGTGAGCCAGTATAGGTATATATATATATATATAGGTATATATGTATATAAGGTATATACAGTATAGGCGTAATATGATCAAACTTTCTTGTTCTTGTCAAAAGTCTAGCAGCCGCATTTTGTACCAACTGTAATCTTTTAATGCTAGACATAGGGAGACCCGAAAATAATACGTTACAGTAGTCGAGACGAGACGTAACGAACGCATGAATAATGATCTCAGCGTCGCTAGTGGATAAAATAGAACGGATTTTAGCGATATTACGGAGATGAAGGAAGGCCGTTTTAGTTGGTACAAAATGCGGCTGCTAGACTTTTGACAAGAACAAGAAAGTTTGATCATATTACGCCTATACTGTATATACCTTATATACATATATACCTATATATATATATACCTATACTGGCTCACCTGCACTGGCTTCCTGTGCACTTAAGATGTGACTTTAAGGTTTTACTACTTACGTATAAAATACTACATGGTCTAGCTCCAGCCTATCTTACCGATTGTATTGTACCATATGTCCCGGCAAGAAATCTGCGTTCAACGAACTCCGGCTTATTAGTGATTCCCAGAGCCCAAAAAAAGTCTGCGGGCTATAGAGCGTTTTCTATTCGGGCTCCAGTACTATGGAATGCCCTCCCGGTAACAGTTAGAGATGCTACCTCAGTAGAAACATTTAAGTCCCATCTCAAAACTCATTTGTATACTCTAGCCTTTGAATAGCCCCCCTTTTTTAGACCAGTTGATCTGCCGTTTCTTTTCTTTTCTCCTCTGTTCCCCCCTATCCCTTGTGGAAGGGGAGACACACAGATCCGGTGGCCATGGATGGGGTGCTGGCTGTCCGGGGTCGGGACCCGGGGTGAACCGCTCGCCTGTATATCGGTTGGGAACATCTCTGCGCTGCTGACCCGTCTCCGCTCGGGATGGTTTCCTGCTGACCCCACTGTGGACTGGACTCTTACTGTTATGCTGGATCCACTATGGACTGGACTCTCACAATATTATGTTAGACCCACTCGACATCCATTGCATTCGGTCTCCCTAGAGGGGGGGGGTTACCCACATATGCGGTCCTCTCCAAGGTTTCTCATAGTCATTCACATCGACGTCCCACTGGGGTGAGTTTTTCCTTGCCCTTATGTGGGCTATACCGAGGATGTCGTTGTGGCTTGTGCAGCCCTTTGAGACACTTGTGATTTAGGGCTATATAAATAAACATTGATTGATTGATTGATTAATGTGTGATTCAAAGGAGAGAGTTGGGTGGAAGATAATACCCAGATTCTTTACTGATTCGCCTTGTGTAATTGTTTGGTTGTCAAATGTTAAGGTGGTATTATTAAATAAATGTGGGTGTTTAGCAGGACCGATAATCAGCATTTCCGTTTTCTTGGCGTTGAGTTGCAAGAAGTTAGCAGACATCCATTGTTTAATTTCATTAAGACACGCCTCCAGCTGACTACAATCCGGCGTGTTGGTCTTCTTTAGGGGCATGTAGAGTTGGGTGTCATCAGCATAGCAATGAAAGCTAACACCGTATTTGCGTATGATGTCGCCTAGCGGCAGCATGTAAATACTAAAGAGTGCAGGGCCAAGAACCGAACCCTGAGGAACTCCGCACGTTACCTTAACATAGTCCGAGGTCACATTATTATGGGAGACGCATTGCATCCTGTCAGTAAGATAAGAGTTAAACCACGACAAAGCTAAGTCTGACATACCAATACGTGTTTTGATACGCTCTAATTCACATTATCATAGGCTTGGAAGACATGAAAAGCAACAAAAAACTGGTTTATTATTAGGCTATTTATTGTTAAAGATAAGCACTTCAATATTGAACATTGAACAGTGCAACATGAACTTTGAAAAATAAATACCCAAATGGAAAAAACTTCAATGTGAAAATCTGTCCTTCTTCCCTTAACTTGATGAAAACAGCATCAAGTTGTAACGTATGGTCTTTCTCACTTAATGCTCAGACTAAACAACTGAAACGCAATACAGGCCCAAAAATATGGACCAGGGGCCAGTAGAGGGCTGTAGAATGGAGGCCACCCATACCCAAATATGCTCCTCAATGTAAATTCAGGGCTTCCATGGTGCTAGTACTTGGTTTTAGCCATGCATTAAGAGGTCTGCTACCCTTAGCTGCTTCCTGGCGCTCCTTCTCCTTCCTTTTCTGTATCCTTTCTTTTTTTGGCATTGTGCTGCAGGCATAATCAACATGAATCAAGTTTAAATACAGATGGTAATATTCCTAACAGATAACCTACATCTTATATCCCCAGAATGCTGAACTTATTATTATTATTAATAATAATAATAATAATAATAATTATTATTATTATTATCATTATTCTTCTTATTATTATTGTTATTATTATCATTATTATTAGGGCCCGCCATGGCCCATTGCAAAAGGACTCCCACAGGGAGTCCTTATGCAATGGGACATAAGGACCTATTGTTATTCTAAGGTTTTATTAGGGCCCGCCATGGCCCATTGCAAAAGGACTCCCACAGGGAGTCCTTATGCAATGGGACATAAGGACCTATTGTTATTCTAAGGTTTTATTAGGGCCCGCCATGGCCCATTGCAAAAGGACTCCCACAGGGAGTCCTTATGCAATGGGACATAAGGACCTATTGTTATTCTAAGGTTTTATTAGGGCCCGCCATGGCCCATTGCAAAAGGACTCCCACAGGGAGTCCTTATGCAATGGGACATAAGGACCTATTGTTATTCTAAGGTTTTATTAGGGCCCGCCATGGCCCATTGCAAAAGGACTCCCACAGGGAGTCCTTATGCAATGGGACATAAGGACCTATTGAATTTCTAAGGTTTTATTAGGGCCCGCACGGCCCATTGCAAAAGGACTCCCACAGGGAGTCCTTATGCAATGGGACATAAGGACCTATTGTTATTCTAAGGTTTTATTATTATTATTATTCTTTTTTTTTCTTCCGCCGCCTCTTCGAGCACTAATTTGACCCACTTAACATGCTTCAAAACTCACCATATTTGACCCACCTATCAGGACCTGCGAAAATTGTCTTTTAATAAAAAAACTGAACCGCAAAAATCAAAATTGCGCTCTAGCGCCCCCTAGGAAAAAAAAAAACTAGACTGCCTGTAACTCCCACTAGGAAGGTCGGAAAGACATGAAACAAAATCCTCTATGTAGGTCTGACTCAGACCTAACTTTCATAACAAAACTCTTTGGTAAAGAAATCAAACCCCAAAACTCATAATTGCTCTCTAGCGCCCCCTAAAACAAAAACTACCTCTAACTCCCAGTACAAATGTCGTAAAGACATGGAACAAAAACCTCTATGTAGGTCTCACTTAGACCTACTTTTTATTAATTAATTTCCTCGGGCAAAAATCAACAGGAAGTTGGCTATTCCCCCTTCAAGACAAAAAACTACTAAAAACAGTCACTTTTGCCTCTTTGAGCTATAATTTGACCCCCTTAACATGCTTCAAAACTCACCGACTACCCCCAGCAAAAATCAACAGGAAGTTTGCTATTCCCCCTTCAAAACCAATGTTTTGTAAAAACCGGTCTCCTTCCTTCAAAAACGAACTCCTCTGAGCGCGTTTGTCGTTTCGCCTTCAAACTAACACAGGAGAGAGATTGAACCCTTGTGATTACAACAACAGAAGCGCTTTTTAATTAACTGCTCCGGTTTTGATTTTATGACCCTTCATACGCGGGCCCGAACAACGCTGCTTGCAGCTTTAATTATTATTCTTTCTTATTGTTCTGCAGCTTTGCGCACTACTTTGACCCCCTTAACATGCTTCAAAACTCACCAAATTTGACGCACACATAAATAAACTCGAACAAAACTCTTTGGTAAAGAAATCAAACCCCAAAACTCATAATTGCTCTAGCGCCCCCTAAAACAAAAACTACCTCTAACTCCCAGTACAAATGTCGTAAAGACATGGAACAAAAACCTCTATGTAGGTCTCACTTAGACCTACTTTTTATTAATTAATTTCCTCGGGCAAAAATCAACAGGAAGTTGGCTATTCCCCCTTCAAGACAAGAAACTACTAAAAACAGTCACTTTTGCCTCTTTGAGCTATAATTTGACCCCCTTAACACGCTTCAAAACTCACCGAACTGAACACACACATCAGGACTGGCAAAAACTGTGATCTAAAAAAAAAACCTAACCCCAATTCTAATAATTGCCCTCTACAGCAATTTTTGAATAAAACTGATAAAAAACTGCCCCTCGGAAGAAAAAAATTACAAAACTGCCTGTAACTCCCACTGGGAAGGTCGGAGAGACATGAAACAAAAACCTCTCCGTAGGTCTCACTTAGACCTACATTTCATAAATTGACAACCCCCAGCAAAAATCAACAGGAAGTTTGCTATTCCCCCTTCAAAACAAATTTTTTGTAAAAACCGGTCTCCTTCCTTCAAAAACGAACTCCTCTGAGCGCGTTTGTCGTTTCGCCTTCAAACTAACACAGGAGACACATTGAACCCTTGTGATTACAACTGCTCCGGTTTTGATTTTATGAGCCTTCAAAGACCCGCTGCGCTGATGCTGCTGCAATGCTGTTTTTTTCAGATGGCTGCTTAAAAGCAGGAAGCACCAACGTGCCCACACAATGCAGACAAGGTAGGTACACTAGACAAAAGTCTTGGGACACTTCAGACTAAAAGTAGACAAAAGTATTGGGACACTTAGGACTAGCACCTGCCAAATACGCGGGCCCATCCAACGCTGCTTGCAGCTTTAATTATTATTATTATTTTGTTAACCCACACAGTAATAGCAAAGTCACAATAAACTTTATATCTAAACCTCTACTGTGAGAGAAATGTGATCCGCCGTAAACACAGTGCATTTTAATTTGAAAATTAACCCGGTGTTTTATTTTGTATTTTGTACACTACTTCCTGTCCCGCACGATCCGCTCTGCTCTGTGCGGAATGGATGTGCCGTGCTCAATTGATGCGCCGTGCTCCGACGTCCGGCAAAAACAGAAGCTGACACATTGAATAATAGAACAATACGGCGTTTTTCTGAAATATTACCCATATTAGATGCTGAATAAGTGGACGGCGACTAGACCATAACTCACTGGTTCAAGTTGCTCCACTGTCACATCTCCTCAGGGGCGCAGTTGGCTCTCTCTCCTCTCACTTACTCACTCACTCGCCCTCTCTCTCTCTCTCTCTCTCTGGCGGAAGCGGCAGGCTCAAACAACCCGGTATTACAAGAAAACGTGGAGTTTTTGTACTGCTGTTTTTTTTGTCATCCCTGAAATTAATAATTAAAAAAACACACACACACAGGCAGAGGGCACTTTTTAAGACGAGGCAAAAAAGGGCAGGGGCTCAAGCACCCATAGGGCCCTATGTGTGCACGTGCCTGCGTGTACCCTGCCTTCCGCCCGAATGCAGCTGAGATAGGCTCCCAAAAGGGACAAGCGGTAGAAAATGAATGGATGGAAAAATAAAGCAGTGTTTTTCAACCACTATGAGATACAGTCTGGTGTGCCGTGGGAGATGATCTAACTTCACTTATTTGGGTTAAAAATATTTAGTAATTATAGTCTGCAAATGATGTTGTTGAGTGTCGTAACCGTGTAATACTCTTCCATATCAGTAGGTGGCAGCCGCTATAGATAATTGCTTTGTAGATGTCGGGAACAGCGCGATTGATTGATTGAGACTTTTATTAGTAGATGGCACAGTACAGTACATATTCCGTACAATTGACCACTAAATGGTAACACCCCAATAAGTTCTTCAACTTGTTTAAGTCGGGGTCCACGTAAATCGATTCACGGTAAAAAGAGGAGGCAGCGCGCAGGTAAAATGGTGTCTTTGCTCCACAGTAAGTCTTTGCTGTCGTCCAGCATTCTGTTTTTGTTTACTTTGTAGCCAGTTCAGTTTTAGTTTCGTTCTGCGAGTCATACCAAAGACTGTAAAAATGGGACCCATAACCTCCCTGCTTTTAAAAATGTTAAAAAGGTGAATGCCCCTAAGAAAAGGCAGGCTATGCAGAACGAAACTAAAACTGAACTGGCCACAAAGTAAACAAAAACAGAATGCTGGACGACAGCAAAGACTTACTGTGGAGCTAAGACGCCGTTAAGTTAAAAGTTAAAGTTAAAGTATGGGTTATACTTAAAGGTAGAAAAGCGCTATACAAGTATAACCCATACTTTAACTTTCAACTTAACATTGTGGACGGCGTCTTAGCTCCACAGTAAGTCTTTGCTGTCGTCCAGCATTCTATTTTTTTTTTTTTTACTTTGTGGTCAGTTCAGTCCACCCTTTTAAAATGTTGGGGCTAATGCTTAAACCCAACATTTTAAAAAGGTGAGTGCCCCTAAGAAAAGGCATTGAAGCTTAGGGGAGGCTATGCAGAACGAAACTAAAACTGAACTGGCCGCAAAGTAAACAAAAACAGAATGCTGGATGACAGCAAAGACTTACTGTGGAGCTAAGACGCCGTTAAGTTAAAAGTTAAAGTTAAAGTATGGGTTATACTTAAAGGTAGAAAAGCGCTATACAAGTATAACCCATACTTTAACTTTTAACTTAACATTGTGGACGGCGTCTTAGCTCCACAGTAAGTCTTTGCTGTCGTCCAGCATTCTGTTTTTATTTACTTTGTGGCCAGTTCAGTCCACCTTTTTAAAATGTTGGGTCTAATGCTTAAACCCAACATTTTAAAAAGGTGAGTGCCCCTAAGAAAAGGCATTGAAGCTTAGGGGAGGCTATGCAGAACGAAACTAAAACTGAACTGGCCGCAAAGTAAACAAAAACAGAATGCTGGATGACAGCAAAGACTTACTGTGGAGCCAAGACGCCGTCCACAATGTTAAGTTAAAGTTAAAGTATGGGTTATACTTAAAGGTAGAAAAGCGCTATACAAGTATAACCCATACTTTAACTTTTAATTTAACATTGTGGACGGCGTCTTAGCTCCACAGTAAGTCTTTGCTGTCGTCCAGCATTCTGTTTTTGTTTACTTTGTGGCCAGTTCAGTCCACCTTTTTAAAATTTTGGGTCTAATGCTCAAACCCAACATTTTAAAAAGGTGAGTGCCCCTAAGAAAGGGCATTGAAGCTTAGGGAAGGCTATGCAGAACGAAACTAAAACTGAACTGGCCACAAAGTAAACAAAAACAGAATGCTGGATGACAGCAAAGACTTACTGTGGAGCCAAGACGCCGTCCACAATGTTAAGTTAAAGTTAAAGTATGGGTTATATTTAAAGGTAGAAAAGCGCTATACAAGTATAACCCATACTTTAACTTTTAACTTAACATTGTGGACGGCGTCTTAGCTCCACAGTAAGTCTTTGCTGTCGTCCAGCATTCTGTTTTTGTTTACTTTGTGGCCAGTTCAGTCCACCTTTTTAAAATGTTGGGTCTAATGCTTAAACCCAACATTTTAAAAAGGTGAGTGCCCCTAAGAAAAGGCATTGAAGCTTAGAGAAGGCTATGCAGAACGAAACTAAAACTGAACTGGCTGCAAAGTAAACAAAAACAGAATGCTGGACGACAGCAAAGACTTGCTGTGGAGCCAAGACGCCGTCCACAATGTTAAGTTAAAGTTAAAGTATGGGTTATACTTAAAGGTAGAAAAGCGCTATACAAGTATAACCCATACTTTAACTTTTAACTTAACATTGTGGACGGCGTCTTAGCTCCACAGTAAGTCTTTGCTGTTGTCCAGCATTCTGTTTTTGTTTACTTTGTGGCCAGTTCAGTCCACCTTTTTAAAATGTTGGGTCTAATGCTTAAACCCAACATTTTAAAAAGGTGAGTGCCCCTAAGAAAAGGCATTGAAGCTTAGGGGAGGCTATGCAGAACGAAACTAAAACTGAACTGGCCACAAAGTAAACAAAAACAGAATGCTGGACGACAGCAAAGACTTGCTGTGGAGCTAAGACGCCGTCCACAATGTTAAGTTAAAGTTAAAGTATGGGTTATACTTAAGGGTAGAAAAGCGCTATACAAGTACAACCCATACTTTAACTTTTAACTTAACATTGTGGACGGCGTCTTAGCTCCACAGTAAGTCTTTGCTGTCGTCCAGCATTCTGTTTTTGTTTACTTTGTGGCCAGTTCAGTCCACCTTTTTAAAATGTTGGGTCTAATGCTTAAACCCAACATTTTAAAAAGGTGAGTGCCCCTAAGAAAAGGCATTGAAGCTTAGGGGAGGCTATGCAGAACGAAACTAAAACTGAACTGGCCACAAACTAAACAAAAACAGAATGCTGGACGACAGCAAAGACTTGCTGTGGAGCTAAGACGCCGTCCACAATGTTAAGTTAAAAGTCAAAGTATGGGTTATACTTAAAGGTAGAAAAGCGCTATACAAGTATAACCCATACTTTAACTTTTAACTTAACATTGTGGACGGCGTCTTAGCTCCACAGTAAGTCTTTGCTGTCGTCCAGCATTCTATTTTTTTTTTTACTTTGTGGCCAGTTCAGTCCAACTTTTTAAAATGTTGGGTCTAATGCTTAAACCCAACATTTTAAAAAGGTGAGTGCCCCTAAGAAAAGGCATTGAAGCTTAGGGGAGGCTATGCAGAACGAAACTAAAACTGAACTGGCTGCAAAGTAAACAAAAACAGAATGCTGGATGACAGCAAAGACTTACTGTGGAGCCAAGACGCCGTCCACAATGTTAAGTTAAAGTTAAAGTATGGGTTATACTTAAAGGTAGAAAAGCGCTATACAAGTATAACCCATACTTTAACTTTTAACTTAACATTGTGGACGGCGTCTTAGCTCCACAGTAAGTCTTTGCTGTCGTCCAGCATTCTGTTTTTGTTTACTTTGTGGCCAGTTCAGTCCACCTTTTTAAAATGTTGGGTCTAATGCTTAAACCCAACATTTTAAAAAGGTGAGTGCCCCTAACAAAAGGCATTGAAGCTTAGGGGAGGCTATGCAGAACAAAACTAAAACTGAACTGGCCACAAAGTAAACAAAAACAGAATGCTGGACGACAGCAAAGACTTGCTGTGGAGCTAAGACGCCGTCCACAATGTTAAGTTAAAAGTCAAAGTATGGGTTATACTTAAAGGTAGAAAAGCGCTATACAAGTATAACCCATACTTTAACTTTTAACTTAACATTGTGGACGGCGTCTTAGCTCCACAGTAAGTCTTTGCTGTCGTCCAGCATTCTGTTTTTGTTTACTTTGTGGCCAGTTCAGTCCACCTTTTTAAAATGTTGGGTCTAATGCTTAAACCCAACATTTTAAAAAGGCGAGTGCCCCTAAGAAAATGCATTAAAGCTTAGGGAAGGCTATGCAGTGTCATGTCTGTGTGATCATGTTTTGTTTTAGTCATGTTCGGTTTTGTTTTTGGACTTTTTGTGCACTTTTGTTTGTTTCGTCACCTTAGCAACCATTAGTTTTCACCTGTCACGTCACGCACCTGTTTCACGTTTTGAGTCACGCACCTGTTTTCACTAATCATGTCTGTAGTATTTAAGTTCATTGTTTTCAGTTTGTCTTTCTGGCGACATCCAGATTCATACCCCTGTCACACTTTGTTTACCTCTGCGCACTTCATAGTCCATGCCAAGTAAGTTTTTGTTTATTAATGCCACAGTTAGTGTTTTTGTTTCATTGTTCACAGTTTCTGCCTATGTGCAAGTTTTGTTTTCATTAGCCAAGTTTTGTACCTCCGCCATTGTGCGCGCTTTTCGTTTGTTCTTTTTTGATATATTAAATAAAATATGTACTCACATTCCCGTCTCGCCCGAGCCAACTTTCCGTTGCCTTCTGGAAAAACAAAACCCAAGGACCAAGTCGTGACATGCAGAACAAAACTAAAACTGAACTGGCCACAAAGTAAACAAAAACAGAATGCTGGACGACAGCAAAGACTTACTGTGGAACTAAGACGCCGTCCACAATGTTAAGTTAAAAGGTAAAGTATGGGTTGTACTTGTATAGCGCTTTTCTACCTTTATGGTACTCAAAGCGCTTTGACACTATTTCCACATTCACACATTCACACACTGATGGCAGCAGCTGGCATGCAAGGCGCTAAACCAGCACCCATCAGGGGCAAGGGTGAAGTGTCTTGCTCAAGGATAGTAGATGGTGGGAATTGAACCACGAACCATCAGGTTGCTGACACGGCCACTCTCCCAACCGCGCCACGCCATCCCAGAGTCTCCAAGTAGCAATGATTGTCACACACACACACACTAGGTGTGGCGAAATTATTCTCTGCATTCTTGACCCATCACCCTTGATCACCCCCTGGGAGGTGAGGGGAGCAGTGAGCAGCAGCGGTGGCCGCGCCCGGGAATCATTTTTGGTGATTTAACCCCCAATTCCAACCCTTGATGCTGAGTGCCAAGCAGGGAGGTCATGGCTCCCATTTTTATAGTCTTTGGTATGACTCGGCCGGGGTTTGAACTCACAACCTACCACCATTATTACTGGACTTTCTTTAAGGCAACACCACTGAGCAGGGCTGCCTGACAAATACCGACAAGTGTGTGTTAGAATAATCATGTATATATTATCACACTAACTTTAGTATGCTTAATGTCTGTTGCTTTAGTTATTTAGCTATTGTGCTCAAGTTGGACTTTTCTAATCTGTGCAAGGACAAAGACTTCTTGGCTGAGGGGAGGCCTCAGCCGTAGATGTCATTTTTGTTTTAGCCCGCTAACAGCCAAGGACTTCAACGACCTCAACGAAGATAAGATGACAGCACGCAGACGAAGCAGAGACCTGAACGAAGATAAGATGCCAACACGCAGACGAAGCGGGGACAAGGCGAAATCACAAAGACCCCAGCACATTCCGTCACGTATTGTGCGTCCTGGACCTGCTTTGCATAATATAATGTGACCACTCCATTTAGAGGCGGCCTTAGTGTTGTTTACTCTGGAACTCCTGAATAAATAGAGAGCTGAACCTTGGAGCGTAGGGCGAGACTGTGACTAAGTGTTCAGCTCCATGCGTTCTCCTCCATCCATCCATCCATCTTCTTCCGCTTATCCGAGGTCGGGTCGCGGGGGCAGCAGCCTAAGCAGGGAAGCCCAGACTTCCCTCTCCCCAGCCACTTCGTCCAGCTCCTCCCGGGGGATCCCGAGGCGTTCCCAGGCCAGCCGGGAGACATAGTCTTCCCAACGTGTCCTGGGTCTTCCCCGTGGCCTCCTACCGGTCGGACATGCCCTAAACACCTCCTTAGGGAGGCGCTCAGGTGGCATCCTGACCAGATGACCGAACCACCTCATCTGGCTCCTCTCGATGCGGAGGAGCAGCGGCTTTACTTTGAGCTCCCCCCGGATGACAGAGCTTCTCACCCTATCTCTAAGGGAGAGCCCCGCCACCCGGCGGAGGAAACTCATTTCGGCCGCTTGTACCCGTGATCTTGTCCTTTCGGTCATAACCCAAAGCTCATGACCATAGGTGAGGATGGGAACGTAGATCGACCGGTAAATTGAGAGCTTTGCCTTCCGGCTCAGCTCCTTCTTCACCACAACGGATCGATACAGCGTCCGCATTACTGAAGACGCCGCACCGATCCGCCTGTCGATCTCACGATCCACTCTTCCCTCACTCGTGAACAAGACTCCGAGGTACTTGAACTCCTCCACTTGGGGCAAGATCTCCTCCCCAACCCGGAGATGGCACTCCACCCTTTTCCGGGCGAGAACCATGGACTCGGACTTGGAGGTGCTGATTCTCATCCCAGTCGCTTCACACTCAGCTGCGAACCGATCCAGTGAGAGCTGAAGATCCTGGCCAGATGAAGCCATCAGGACCAAATCATCTGCAAAAAGCAGAGACCTAATCCTGCAGCCACCAAACCGGATCCCCTCAACGCCTTGACTGCGCCTAGAAATTCTGTCCATAAAAGTTATGAACAGAATCGGTGACAAAGGGCAGCCTTGGCGGAGTCCAACCCTCACCGGAAACGTGTCCGACTTACTGCCGGCAATGCGAACCAAGCTCTGACACTGATCATACAGGGAGCGGACCGCCACAATCAGACAGTCCGAAACCCCATACTCTCTGAGCACTCCCCACAGGACTTCCCGAGGGACACGGTCGAATGCCTTCTCCAAGTCCACAAAGCACATGTAGACTGGTTGGGCAAACTCCCATGCACCCTCAAGGACCCTGCCGAGAGTATAGAGCTGGTCCACAGTTCCACGACCAGGACGAAAACCACACTGTTCCTCCTGAATCCGAGGTTCGACTATCCGGCGTAGCCTCCTCTCCAGTACACCTGAATAGACCTTACCGGGAAGGCTGAGGAGTGTGATCCCACGATAGTTGGAACACACCCTCCGGTTCCCCTTTTTAAAGAGAGGAACCACCACCCCGGTCTGCCAATCCAGAGGTACTGCCCCCGATGTCCACGCGATGCTGCAGAGTCTTGTCAACCAAGACAGCCCTACAGCATCCAGAGCCTTAAGGAACTCCGGGCGGATCTCATCCACCCCCGGGGCCTTGCCACCGAGGAGCTTTTTAACTACCTCAGCAACCTCAGCCCCAGAAATAGGAGAGCCCACCACAGATTCCTCAGGCACTGCTTCCTCATAGGAAGACGTGTTGGTGGGATTGAGGAGGTCTTCGAAGTATTCCCTCCACCGATCCACAACTTCCGCAGTCGAGGTCAGCAGAACACCATCCGCACCATACACGGTGTTGGTAGTGCACTGCTTCCCCTTCCTGAGGCGGTGGATGGTGGTCCAGAATCGCTTCGAAGCCGTCCGGAAGTCGTTTTCCATGGCTTCCCCGAACTCCTCCCATGTCCGAGTTTTTGCCTCCGCGACCGCTGAAGCCGCACACCGCTTGGCCTGTCGGTACCTGTCCGCTGCCTCAGGAGTCCCATGAGCCAAAAGAACCCGATAGGACTCCTTCTTCAGCTTGACGGCATCCCTCACCGCCGGTGTCCACCAACGGGTTCTAGGATTACCGCCACGACAGGCACCAACTACCTTGCGGCCACAGCTCCAATCAGCCGCCTCGACAATAGAGGTACGGAACATGGTCCACTCGGACTCAATGTCCAGCACCTCCCTCGTGACATGTTCAAAGTTCTTCCGGAGGTGGGAATTGAAACTCTCTCTGACAGGAGACTCTGCCAGACGTTCCCAGCAAACCCTCACAATGCGTTTGGGCCTGCCAGGTCTGTCCGGCATCCTCCCCCACCATCGCAGCCAACTCACCACCAGGTGGTGATCGGTAGAAAGCTCCGCCCCTCTCTTCACCCGAGTGTCCAAAACATGAGGCCGCAAATCCGATGACACAACTACAAAGTCGATCATAGAACTGCGGCCTAGGGTGTCCTGGTGCCAAGTGCACATATGGACACCCTTATGCTTGAACATGGTGTTCGTTATGGACAATCCGTGACGGGCACAAAAGTCCAATAACAAAACACCACTTGGGTTCAGATCCGGGCGGCCATTCTTCCCAATCACGCCTCTCCAGGTTTCACTGTCGTTGCCAATATGAGCGTTGAAGTCCCCCAGTAGAACGAGGGAATCACCCGGGGGAGCACTCTCAAGTACTCCCTCGAGTGAATCCAAAAAGGGTGGGTACTCTGAGCTGCTGTTTGGCGCGTAAGCGCAAACAACAGTCAGGACCCGTCCCCCCACCCGAAGGCGGAGGGAAGCTACCCTCTCGTCCACCGGGTTGAACTCCAACATGCAGGCTCTGAGCCGGGGGGCAACAAGAATTGCCACCCCAGCCCGTCGCCTCTCACTGCTGGCAACGCCAGAGTGGAAGAGAGTCCAGCCCCTCTCGAGAGAACTGGTTCCAGAGCCCTTGCTGTGCGTCGAGGTGAGTCCGACTATATCCAACCGGAACTTCTCTACCTCGCGCACTAGCTCAGGCTCCTTCCCCCCCAGCGAGGTGACGTTCCACGTCCCAAGAGCTAGCTTCTGTAGCCGAGGATCGGACCGCCAAGTGCCCTGCCTTCGGCTACCGCCCAGCTCACATTGCACCCGACCTCTATGGCCCCTGCTATGGGTGGTGAGCCCATTGGAGGGGGGACCCACGTTGCCTCTTCGGGCTGTGCCCGGCCGGGCCCCATGGGGACAGGCCCGGCCACCAGGCGCTCGCCATCGTGCCCCAACTCCGGGCCTGGCTCCGGAGGGGGGCCCCGGTGACCCGCGTCCGGGCGAGGGAAATCTGAGTCTCGGTTCTTGCATTTCCATAGAAGTCTTCGAGCTGCTCTTTGTCTGATCCCTCACCTAGGACCTGTTTGTCTTGGGAGACCCTACCAGGGGGCATGGAAGCCCCCGGACAACATAGCTCCTAGGATCATTGGGACACGCAAACTCCTCTACCACGTTAAGGTGGCAGCTCAGAGAGCTGTTCTCCTCATGAGCTAAATTGAACTCTGTCTCTGATTGATTCCTTGCTTCTTGTCTGATTAATAGATGTCATCAGTGTTTGAACCTGACAGTGTGCCATCGCTACATGTGCAGAGAAGTGCAACAACCAACCGCCAAACAACATACACAAACACACACAGATAGACTCAGTAGTAATACAAACACACACAGATAGACTCAGTAGCAGAGGTGTGGACTCGAGTCACATGACTTGGACTCGAGTCAGACTCGAGTCATGAATTTGATGACTTTAGACTCGACTTGACAAAATGTAAAAAGACTTGCAACTCGACTTAGACTTTAACATCAATGACTTGTGACTTCACTTGGACTTGAGCCTTTTGAATTGACATGACTTGACATGACTTGCTACTTTCCCCAAAACCCAAAGATGAAAAAGTTATTCGGGAGCGCTCCGTATTTTTCATTGTGTACTTGTCTATCAGCGTTGCGTGTGTCAGCTGGTGTGCTCTCAGTACAACAGCCAATCAAATTACATCTACTTTGTTTTCATCACACAGCATTCATCCAATCAAATTGCAGGACAACCAACGAAGAAGACATGTCCAAACCACACGCCAGTGAACAAAAAATGATACCTAAAATAATTTCGTTTGGGTATAAAAATTACGAGGTGGTCAACACAAAACGGTTTGCAGTATGCAACACATGCGGTTCGAAAATTACCGATGGAGAGGCAACAACTTCCAACTTCGTCCGGCATTTGAAGTTGCACAAAGAAGGGTAAGTTTTGAATGTAAGATAACGTTTATTGGCTAAGTAACGTGACTTTTATTTGCTGTGTAGTTAAATCAGTGAGGCTGTAAACTCACTGCTAACGTTATAACGTTATTGCAAACACGGGAATCTGTTGCAGTTCACTACCTTATTCATACTTTTTGTTCAGTGATTTTTTTAAGCAGGGTTACGTTAGTCAATACATCACACGTAACGTTAGACGGCGGTCAGCAGCACCGCGTATTTTAGCCACCTAAAAAAAGACAAAAATAGTCAAATAAAGGTCAGTTAAAATGTATACTATATTATGAATATGTGTACCGTTTTAGCTAGCTTTCTGACATACTGTTGGTTGTTTACCTCAGTGGTCCCCAACCACCGGGCTGCGGCCCGGTACTGGTCCGTGGATCGATTGGTATCGGGCCGCACAAGAAATAATTTTTTTTCTTTTCTTTTTTTAATTAAATCAACATAAAAAACACAAGATACACTTACAAGTAGTGCACCAACCCAAAACAACTCTCTCCCCCCTTTTGTTCTGGGCATTGAACATGAAGACTCTTCCTTCACTGTTCCGAGTGGCCATGAGAGTCTTGGCAGTGCCTGCCTCCAGTGCTCCAGTGGAGCGAGTTTTCAGCCATGGTGGCATCATACTACGGCCCCATCGTGCACAAATGACTGACAGACTCTTGGCTAATTTGGTCTTTTGCAAATGCAATGCAGCATAGGGCCCTGACATATAAAAAGTACAACTTTTTTGTTATGTTCACGTATATGTCATGTTTTTTCAATGTTAACACTTTTGTACAAACAAGTACATTTGCACTTTATTTTTCAATGTGTTTGTTCTGTAAAGGAATGAGTTAATGTTTAAAATGACTGGTTAATAGTGCTATTATAAAGTGCAATGTCAGCACAATTTTCTTTCCTGCAATTTAAAATGCACTTGTTTTAATAAATAAATACAGCGTTTGAAAAGCATACACAATCTGTGTTAATATATTAGTCTGTGGTTAAAAGGACTTGAAAGGACTCGAAACTCAAAATGCAGGACTTAGGACTTGACTTGAGACTTTCCAGTCTTGACTTTGGACTTGACTCGGGGCTTGCCTGTCTTGACTCGGGACTTGACTCGGACTTGAGGGCAAAGACTTGAGACTTACTTGTGACTTGCAAAACAATGACTTGGTCCCACCTCTGCTCAGTAGTAATACAAACACACACAGATAGACTCAGTCAGTAGTAATACAAAACAAGCTGTATTTATTGTGCAAGTCATAATATAATATTTATAGGTCCAATCGACAAAATGTATGTGCTGGCTTCTTCTTCTTCTTCTTCTTCAGGGAGGCTCCAGTCCTTCCGCCAAAAAAATATATAAACATTTCCTATTGCAAAAAAGAAAGATGGAATGTCAAGTGAACAAATAAACATGTCAAAATCAGTCATTTGGCCTTAAAATGAAGAAGAAAAGGATGAAAAGTAAAAAAAAAAAAAAAAAAAGAGGCGGTGTAAAGTTACCCTGCTGGCTGAAAACTTTTTTTTTTCTTGATAAAAAGGCAATGAATCTACAAATTTGTGTCGTAGTCAAAAATATATACTCCAAAAGATGTATCAAAAAGTTTCCCCGAGTCAAATGTGTGTATCTAAAAGTAGGCTGATGATCCAAGCCTCCTAGTGGCAAAGACAGACATTGCTATGTGTTGGCGGAGGAGCGCAAGACGTGGAATCTTTTCAGGGTCATGCGGATGGAGCCCAGGTCCCCGTTCAGCCTCTCCAGGCGCTCCTCTAAGGCCACCTGAGAGGAGCAGAAACAACACTTTGAAAATGACATCTTTACAAAGATAACTGGGAGAGCGCAGACGTCTGCCAGGCCTTATCTCCCAGTAGCAAAAATATCCTGAATCTAGACGGCGATCCCAATCACCCCCAAAATTCAATAACTTGGTCTTTATCCGAGTTTGGACATTTCCTGAAAATTTCATCAAAATCCGGCAACAACTTTTTGAGCTATGTTGCTAACTAACCAACTACCAGTGGCATATACACACACATTAACGCTCAGCCTAACATAAACATAAGGTAAGGTGGTAGAAAGTATCTAGATCACCCCCAAAATTCAACCACTTGGTCTTTATCCGATTTTGGACATTTCCTGAAAGTTTCATCGAAATCCGCCAACAACTTTTTGAGCAATGTTGCTAACTAACCAACTACTAGTGGCCAAAACACACACAAAGATAAGTTCAGCCTAACATAAACATAAGGTTTACATGGTAGAAAGTATCCAGATCACCCCCAAAATTCAATAACTTGGTCTTTATCCGATTTTGGACATTTCCTGAAAGTTTCATCGAAATCCACCAACAACTTTTTGAGCTATGTTGCTAACTAACCAACTACTAGTGGCCAAAACACACACAAAGATAAGTTCAGCCTAACATAAACATAAGGTTTACATGGTAGAAAGTATCCAGATCACCCCCAAAATTCAATAACTTGGTCTTTATCCGATTTCGGACATTTCTTGAAAGTTTCTTCAAAATCCGCCAACAACTTTTTGAGCTATGTTGCTAACTAACCAACTACTAGTGGCCAAAACACAGACAAAGATAAGTTCAGCCTAACATAAACATAAGGTAACCTGGTAGAAGGTATCTCGATCACCCCCAAAAATCAATAACTTGGTCTTTATCCGATGTCGGACATTTCCTGAAAATTTAATCAAAATCCGCCAACAACTTTTTGAGCTATGTTGCTAACTAACCAACTACTAGTGGCCAAAACACACACAAAGATAAATTCAGCCTAACATAAACATAAGGTTTACATGGTAGAAAGTATCCAGATCACCCCCAAAATTCAATAACTTGGTCTTTATCAGAGTTCGGACATTTCTAGAAAGTTCCATCAAAATCCGCAAACAACTTTTTGAGCTATGTTGCTAACTAACCAACTACTAGTGGCATACACACACATTAACGTTCAGCCTAACATAAACATATGGTAACCTGGTAGAAGGTATCTAGATCACCCCCAAAAATCAATAACTTGGTCTTTATCTGATTTCGGATATTTCTAAAAAGTTTCATCAAAATTCGCCAACAACTTTTTGAGCTATGTTGCTAACTAACCAACTACCAGTGGCATATACACACACAGAAAAGGTTAGCCTTGTAACATAAACATAAGATAAGGTGGTAGAAAGTATCTAGATCACCCCCAAAATGTAATCACTTGGTCTTTATCCGAGTTTGGACACTTCCTGAAAGTTTCATCGAAATCTGCCAACAACTTTTTGAGCTATGTTGCTAACTAACCAACTACTAGTGGCCAAAACACACACAAAGATAAGTTCAGCCTAACATAAACATAAGGTTTACATGGTAGAAAGTATCCAGATCACCCCCAAAATTCAATAACTTGGTCTTTATCTGATTTCGGACATTTCTTGAAAGTTTCATCAAAATCCGCCAACAACTTTTTGAGCTATGTTGCTAACTAACCAACTACTAGTGGCATATACACACACAGAAAAGTTCAGCCTAACAAACATAAGATAAAGTGGTAGAAGGTATTCAGATCACCCCCAAAATTCAATAACTTGGTCTTTATCCGATGTCGGACATTTCCTGAAAATTTCATCAAAATCCGCCAACAACTTTTTGAGCTATGTTGCTAACTAACCAACTACCAGTGGTATATACACACACAGAAAAGTTCAGCCTAACATAAACATAAGGTATCATGGTAGAAAGTATCTAGATCACACCCAAAATTCAACCACTTGGTCTTTATCCGATTTTGGACATTTCCTGAAAGTTTCATCGAAATCCGCTAACAACTTTTTGAGCTATGTTGCTAACTAACCAACTACCAGTGGCATATACACACACACACACACACACACACACACACACACACACACACACAGAAAAGCTCAGCCTAACAAACATAAGATAAGGTGGTAGAAGGTATCTAGATCACCCCCAAAATTCAATAACATGGTCTTTATCCGATTTCGGACATTTCTTGAAATTTCTTCAAAATCCGCCAACAACTTTTTGAGCTATGTTGCTAACTAACCAACTACTAGTGGACAAAACACACACAAAGATAAGTTCAGCCTAACATAAACATAAGGTTTACATGGTAGAAAGTATCCAGATCACCCCCAAAATTCAATAACTTGGTCTTTATCCGATTTCGGACATTTCTTGAAAGTTTCTTCAAAATCCGCCAACAACTTTTTGAGCTATGTTGCTAACTAACCAACTACCAGTGGCATATACACACACATTAACGCTCAGCCTAACATAAACATAAGGTAACCTGGTAGAAGGTATCTAGATCACCCCCAAAAATCAATAACTTGGTCTTTATCTGATTTCAGACATTTCTAGAAAGTTTCATCAAAATTTGCCAACAACTTTTTGAGCTATGTTGCTAACTAACTAACTAACTAACTACAGGTGGCATATACACACACAGAAACGTTCAGCCTAACAAACATAAGATAAGGTGGTAGAAGGTATCTAGATCACACCCAAAATTCAATAACATGGTCTTTATCCGATTTCAGACATTTCTTGACACATTTCATCAAAATCCGCCAACAACTTTTTGAGCTATGTTGCTAACTAACCAACTACTAGTGGCCAAAACACACACAAAGATAAGTTCAGCCTAACATAAACATAAGGTTTACATGGTAGAAAGTATCCAGATCACCCCCAAAATTCAATAACTTGGTCTTTATCCGATTTCAGACATTTCTTGAAAGTTTCTTCAAAATCCGCCAACAACTTTTTGAGCTATGTTGCTAACTAACCAACTACCAGTGGCATATACACACACAGAAAAGTTCAGCCTTGTAACATAAACATACGGTATGGAGGTAGAAAGTATCCAGATCACCCTCAAAATTAAATAACTTGGTCTTTATCCGATTTCAGACATTTCTTGAAAGTTTCATCACAATCCGCCAACAACTTTTTGAGCTATGTTGCTAACTAACCAACTACCAGTGGCCAAAACACACACAAAGATAAGTTCAGCCTAACATAAACATAAGGTTTGTATGGTAGAAGGTATCCAAATCACCCCCAAAATTCAATAACTTGGTCTTTATCCGATTTCAGACATTTCTTGAAAGTTTCATCAAAATACGCCAACACCTCTTTGAGCTATGTTGCTAACTAACCAACTACCAGTGGCATATACACACACATTAACGCTCAGCCTAACATAAACATAAGGTAACCTGGTAGAAGGTATCTAGATCACCCCCAAAAATCAATAACTTGGTCTTTATCTGATTTCGGACATTTCTAGAAAGTTTCATCAAAATTCGCCAACAACTTTTTGAGCTATGTTGCTAACTAACTAACTAACTAACTACAGGTGGCATATACACACACAGAAACGTTCAGCCTAACAAACATAAGATAAGGTGGTAGAAGGTATCTAGATCACACCCAAAATTCAATAACTTGGTCTTTATCCGATTTCGGACATTTCTTGAAAGTTTCATCAAAATCCGCCAACAACTTTTTGAGCTATGTTGCTAACTAACCAACTACTAGTGGCCAAAACACACACAAAGATAAGTTCAGCCTAACATAAACATAAGGTTTGTATGGTAGAAGGTATCCAGATCACCCCCAAAATTCAATAACTTGGTCTTTATCCGATTTCAGACATTTCTTGAAAGTTTCATCAAAATACGCCAACACCTTTTTGAGCTATGTTGCTAACTAACCAACTACCAGTGACATATACACACACATTAACGCTCAGCCTAACATAAACATAAGGTAACCTGGTAGAAGGTATCTAGATCACCCCCAAAAATCAATAACTTGGTCTTTATCCGATTTCAGACATTTCATGAAAGCTTGTTCAAAATCCGCCAACAACTTTTTGAGCTATGTTGCTAACTAACCAACTACTAGTGGCCAAAACACACACAAAGATAAGTTCAGCCTAACATAAACATAAGGTTTGTATGGTAGAAAGTATCCAGATCACCCCCAAAATTCAATAACTTGGTCTTTATCCGATTTCAGACATTTCTTGAAAGTTTCATCAAAATCCGCCAACAACTTTTTGAGCTATGTTGCTAACTAACCAACTACCAGTGACATATACACACACATTAACGTTCAGGTAACCTGGTAGAAAGTATCCAGATCACCCCCAAAATTCAATAACTTGGTCTTTATCCGATTTCGGACATTTCTTTAAAGTTTCATCAAAATCCGCCAACAACTTTTTGAGCTATGTTGCTAACTAACCAACTACTAGTGGCCAAAACACACACAAATATAAGTTCAGCCTAACACAAACATAAGGTTTACATGGTAGAAAGTATCCAGATCACCCCCAAAATTCAATAACTTGGTCTTTATCCGATTTCGGACATTTCTTGAAAGTTTCTTCAAAATCCGCCAACAACTTTTTGAGCTATGTTGCTAACTAACCAACTACCAGTGGCATATACACACACATTAACGCTCAGCCTAACATAAACATAAGGTAACCTGGTAGAAGGTATCTAGATCACCCCCAAAAATCAATAACTTGGTCTTTATCTGATTTCGGACATTTCTAGAAAGTTTCATCAAAATTCGCCAACAACTTTTTGAGCTATGTTGCTAACTAACTAACTAACTAACTACAGGTGGCATATACACACACAGAAACGTTCAGCCTAACAAACATAAGATAAGGTGGTAGAAGGTATCTAGATCACACCAAAAATTTCAATAACTTGGTCTTTATCCGATTTCGGACATTTCTTGAAAGTTTCTTCAAAATCCGCCAACAACTTTTTGAGCTATGTTGCTAACTAACCAACTACTAGTGGCCAAAACACACACAAAGATAAGTTCAGCCTAACATAAACATAAGGTTTACATGGTAGAAAGTATCCAGATCACCCCCAAAATTCAATAACTTGGTCTTTATCCGATTTCAGACATTTCTTGAAAGTTTCATCAAAATCCGCCAACAACTTTTTGAGCTATGTTGCTAACTAACTAACTACCAGTGGCCAAAACACATACAAAGATAAATTCAGCCTAACATAAACATAAGGTTTACATGGTAGAAAGTATCCAGATCACCCCCAAAATTCAATAACTTGGTCTTTATCCGATTTCGGACATTTCTTGAAAGTTTCTTCAAAATCCGCCAACAACTTTTTGAGCTATGTTGCTAACTAACCAACTACCAGTGGCATATACACACACAGAAAAGTTCAGCCTTGTAACATAAACATACGGTATGGAGGTAGAAAGTATCCAGATCACACTCAAAATTAAATAACTTGGTCTTTATCCGATTTCAGACATTTCTTGAAAGTTTCATCACAATCCGCCAACAACTTTTTGAGCTATGTTGCTAACTAACCAACTACTAGTGGCCAAAACACACACAAAGATAAGTTCAGCCTAACATAAACATAAGGTTTACATGGTAGAAAGTATCCAGATCACCCCCAAAATTCAATAACTTGGTCTTTATCCGATTTCGGACATTTACTGAAAGTTTCATCGAAATCTGCCAACAACTTTTTGAGCTATGTTGCTAACTAACCAACTACCAGTGGCATATACACACACATTAACGCTCAGCCTAACATAAACATAAGGTAACCTGGTAGAAGGTATCTAGATCACCCCCAAAAATCAATAACTTGGTCTTTATCTGATTTCGGACATTTCTAGAAAGTTTCATCAAAATTCGCCAACAACTTTTTGAGCTATGTTGCAAACTAACTAGCTAACTAACTACCGGTGGCATATACACACACAGAAACGTTCAGCCTAACAAACATAAGATAAGGTGGTAGAAGGTATCTAGATCACACCCAAAATTCAATAACATGGTCTTTATCCGATTTCGGACATTTCTTGAAAGTTTCTTCAAAATCCGCCAACAACTTTTTGAGCTATGTTGCTAACTAACCAACTACTAGTGGCCAAAACACGCACAAAGATAAGTTCAGCCTAACATAAACATAAGGTTTGTATGGTAGAAGGTATCCAGATCACCCCCAAAATTCAATCACTTGGTCTTTATCCGATTTTGGACATTTCCTGAAAGTTTCATCGAAATCCACCAACAACTTTTTGAGCTATGTTGCTAACTAACCAACTACCAGTGGCATATACACACACATTAACGCTCAGCCTAACATAAACATAAGGTAACCTGGTAGAAGGTATCTCGATCACCCCCAAAAATCAATAGTTTGGTCTTTATCTGATTTCAGACATTTCTAGAAAGTTTCATCAAAATTCGCCAACAACTTTTTGAGCTATGTTGCTAACTAACTAACTAACTTACTACAGGTGGCATATACACACACAGAAAAGTTCAGCCTAACAAACATAAGATAAGGTGGTAGAAGGTATCTAGATCACACCCAAAATTCAATAACTTGGTCTTTATCCGATTTCGGACATTTCTTGAAAGTTTCTTCAAAATCCGCCAACAACTTTTTGAGCTATGTTGCTAACTAACCAACTACTAGTGGCCAAAACACACACAAAGATAAGTTCAGCCTAACATAAACATAAGGTTTGTATGGTAGAAGGTATCCAGATCACCCCCAAAATTCAATAACTTGGTCTTTATCCGATTTCAGACATTTCTTGAAAGTTTCTTCAAAATCCGCCAACAACTTTTTGAGCTATGTTGCTAACTAACCAACTACCAGTGGCATATACACACACATTAACGCTCAGCCTAACATAAACATAAGGTAACCTGGTAGAAGGTATCTAGATCACCCCCAAAAATCAATAACTTGGTCTTTATCTGATTTCGGACATTTCTAGAAAGTTTCATCAAAATTCGCCAACAACTTTTTGAGCTATGTTGCAAACTAACTAACTAACTAACTACAGGTGACACACAGAAAAGTTCAGCCTAACAAACATAAGATAAGGTGGTAGAAGGTATCTAGATCACACCCAAAATTCAATAACTTGGTCTTTATCCGATTTTGGACATTTCCTGAAAGTTTCATCGAAATCCGCCAACAACTTTTTGAGCTATGTTGCTAACTAACCAACTACTAGTGGCCAAAACACACACAAAGATAAGTTCAGCCTAACATAAACATAAGGTTTGTATGGTAGAAGGTATCCAGATCACCCCCAAAATTCAATAACTTGGTCTTTATCCGATTTCAGACATTTCTTGAAAGCTTCTTCAAAATCCGCCAACAACTTTTTGAGCTATGTTGCTAACTACCCAACTACTAGTGGCCAAAACACACACAAGATAAGTTCAGCCTAACATAAACATAAGGTTTGTATGGTAGAAGGTATCCAGATCACCCCCAAAATTCAATAACTTGGTCTTTATCCGATTTTGGACATTTCCTGAGTGTTTCATCGAAATCCACCAACAACTTTTTGAGCTATGTTGCTAACTAACTAACTAACTACAGGTGGCATACACACACAGAAAAGTTCAGCCTAACAAACATAAGATAAGGTGGTAGAAGGTATCTAAAACACACAAAATTCAATAACATGGTCTTTATCCGATTTCGGACATTTCTTGAAAGTTTCTTCAAAATCCGCCAACAACTTTTTGAGCTATGTTGCTAACTAACCAACTACTAGTGGCATATACACATACAAAGGAAAGTTCAGCCTAACACAAACATAAGGTTTACATGGTAGAAAGTATCCAGATCACCCCCAAAATTCAATAACTTGGTCTTTATCCGATTTTGGACATTTCCTGAAAGTTTCATCGAAATCCACCAACAACTTTTTGAGCTATGTTGCTAATTACCCAACTACCAGTGGCATATACACACACATTAACGTTCAGCCTAACATAAACATAAGGTAACCTGGTAGAAGGTATCTAGATCACCCCCAAAAATCAATAACTTGGTCTTTATCCGATGTCGGACATTTCCTGAAAGTTTCATCGAAATCTGCCAACAACTTTTTGAGCTATGTTGCTAACTAACCAACTACCAGTGGCATATACACACACAGAAAAGTTAAGCCTTGTAACATAAACATAAGGTAACATGGTAGAAGGTATCCAGATCACCCCCAAAATTCAATAACTTGGTCTTTATCCGATTTTGGACATTTCCTGAAAGTTTCATCGAAATCCACCAACAACTTTTTGAGCTATGTTGCTAATTACCCAACTACCAGTGGCATATACACACACATTAACGCTCAGCCTAACATAAACATAAGGTAACCTGGTAGAAGGTATCTAGATCACCCCCAAAAATCAATAACTTGGTCTTTATCTGATTTCGGACATTTCTAGAAAGTTTCATCAAAATTCGCCAACAACTTTTTGAGCTATGTTGCTAACTAACCAACTACTAGTGGCCAAAACACACACAAAGATAAGTTCAGCCTAACATAAACATAAGGTTTGTATGGTAGAAGGTATCCAGATCACCCCCAGAATTCAATAACTTGGTCTTTATCCGATTTCAGACATTTCTTGAAAGTTTCATCAAAATACGCCAACACCTTTTTGAGCTATGTTGCTAACTAACCAACTACCAGTGGCATATACACACACATTAACGCTCAGCCTAACATAAACATAAGGTAACCTGGTAGAAGGTATCTAGATCACCCCCAAAAATCAATAACTTGGTCTTTATCTGATTTCGGACATTTCTTGAAAGTTTCTTCAAAATCCGCCAACAACTTTTTGAGCTATGTTGCTAACTAACCAACTACTAGTGGCCAAAACACACACAAAGATAAGTTCAGCCTAACATAAACATAAGGTATCATGGTAGAAAGTATCCAGATCACCCTCAAAATGTTATCACTTGGTCTTTATTTGAGTTTGGACATTTCTTGAAAGTTTCATCAAAATCCGCCAACAACTTTTTGAGCTATGTTGCTAACTAACCAACTACTAGTGGCATATACACACACAGAAAAGTTCAGCCTTGTAACATAAACATAAGGTATCATGGTAGAAAGTATCTAGATCACCCCCAAAATTCAACCACTTGGTCTTTATCTGATTTCAGACATTTCCTGAAAGTTTCATCAAAATCCGCAAACAACTTTTTGAGCTATGTTGCTAATTACCCAACTACCAGTGGCATATACACACACATTAACGCTCAGCCTAACATAAACATAAGGTAACCTGGTAGAAGGTATCTAGATCACCCCCAAAAATCAATAACTTGGTCTTTATCTGATTTCGGACATTTCTAGAAAGTTTCATCAAAATTCGCCAACAACTTTTTGAGCTATGTTGCAAACTAACTAACTAACTGACTACAGGTGGCATATACACACACAGAAAAGTTCAGCCTAACAAACATAAGATAAGGTGGTAGAAGGTATCTAGATCACACCCAAAATTCAATAACTTGGTCTTTACCCGATTTTGGACATTTCCTGAAAGTTTCATCGAAATCCGCCAACAACTTTTTGAGCTATGTTGCTAACTTACCAACTACTAGTGGCCAAAACACACACAAAGATACGTTCAGCCTAACATAAACATAAGGTTTGTATGGTAGAAGGTATCCAGATCACCCCCAAAATTCAATAACTTGGTCTTTATCCGATTTCAGACATTTCTTGAAAGTTTCATCAAAATCCGCCAACAACTTTTTGAGCTATGTTGCGAACTAACCAACTACTAGTGGCCAAAACACACACAAAGATAAGTTCAGCCTAACATAAACATAAGGTTTACATGGTAGAAAGTATCCAGATCACCCCCAAAATTCAATAACTTGGTCTTTATCCGATTTCGGACATTTCTTGAAAGTTTCTTCAAAATCCGCCAACAACTTTTTGAGCTATGTTGCTAACTAACCAACTACCAGTGGCATATACACACACATTAACGCTCAGCCTAACATAAACATAAGGTAACCTGGTAGAAGGTATCTCGATCACCCCCAAAAATCAATAATTTGGTCTTTATCTGATTTCAGACATTTCTAGAAAGTTTCATCAAAATTCGTCAACAACTTTTTGAGCTATGTTGCTAACTAACTAACTAACTAACTACAGGTGGCATATACACACACAGAAAAGTTCAGCCTAACAAACATAAGATAAGGTGGTAGAAGGTATCTAGATCACACCCAAAATTAAATAACTTGGTCTTTATCCGATTTCAGACATTTCTTGAAAGTTTCATCACAATCCGCCAACAACTTTTTGAGCTATGTTGCTAACTAACCAACTACTAGTGGCCAAAACACACACAAAGATAAGTTCAGCCTAACATAAACATAAGGTTTGTATGGTAGAAGGTATCCAGATCACCCCCAAAATTCAATAACTTGGTCTTTATCCGATTTCAGACATTTCTTGAAAGTTTCATCAAAATACGCCAACAACTTTTTGAGCTATGTTGCTAACTAACCAACTACCAGTGACATATACACACACATTAACGTTCAGGTAACCTGGTAGAAAGTATCCAGATCACCCCCAAAATTCAATAACTTGGTCTTTATCCGATTTCAGACATTTCTTGAAAGTTTCTTCAAAATCCGCCAACAACTTTTTGAGCTATGTTGCTAACTAACCAACTATTAGTGGCCAAAACACACACAAAGATAAGTTCAGCCTAACATAAACATAAGATAAGGTGGTAGAAGGTATCCAGATCACCCCCAAAATTCAACAACTTGGTCTTTATCCGATTTCGGACATTTCTTGAAAGTTTCTTCAAAATCCGCCAACAACTTTTTGAGCTATGTTGCTAACTAACCAACTACTAGTGGCCAAAACACACACAAAGATAAGTTCAGCCTAACATAAACATAAGGTTTACATGGTAGAAAGTATCCAGATCACCCCCAAAATTCAATAACTTGGTCTTTATCCGATTTCGGACATTTACTGAAAGTTTCATCGAAATCTGCCAACAACTTTTTGAGCTATGTTGCTAACTAACCAACTACTAGTGGCATATACACACACAGAAAAATTCAGCCTAACAAACATAAGATAAGGTGGTAGAAGGTATCTAGATCACACCAAAAATTTCAATAACTTGGTCTTTATCCGATTTCGGACATTTCTTTAAAGTTTCATCAAAATCCGCCAACAACTTTTTGAGCTATGTTGCTAACTACCCAACTACTAGTGGCCAAAACACACACAAAGATAAGTTCAGCCTAACATAAACATAAGGTTTGTATGGTAGAAGGTATCCAGATCACCCCCAAAATTCAATAACTTGGTCTTTATCCGATTTCAGACATTTCTTGAAAGTTTCCTCAAAATCCGCAAACAACTTTTTGAGCTATGTTGCTAACTAACCAACTACCAGTGGCATATACACACACAGAAAAGGTTAGCCTTGTAACATAAACATAAGATAAGGTGGTAGAAAGTATCTAGATCACCCCCAAAATCCAACCACTTGGTCTTTATCCGATTTTGGACATTTCCTGAAAGTTTCATCGAAATCCGCCAACAACTTTTTGAGCTATGTTGCTAACTAACCAACTATTAGTGGCCAAAACACACACAAAGATAAATTCAGCCTAACATAAACATAAGGTTTGTATGGTAGAAGGTATCCAGATCACCCCCAAAATTCAATAACTTGGTCTTTATCCGATTTTGGACATTTCCTGAAAGTTTCATCGAAATCCACCAACAACTTTTTGAGCTATGTTGCTAACTAACCAACTACCAGTGGCATATACACACACATTAACGCTCAGCCTAACATAAACATAAGGTAACCTGGTAGAAGGTATCTAGATCACCCCCAAAAATCAATAACTTGGTCTTTATCTGATTTCGGACATTTCTAGAAAGTTTCATCAAAATTCGCCAACAACTTTTTGAGCTATGTTGCTAACTAACTAACTAACTAACTAGAGGTGGCATATACACACACAGAAAAGTTCAGCCTAACAAACATAAGATAAGGTGGTAGAAGGTATCTAGATCACACCCAAAATTCAATAACTTGGTCTTTATCCGATTTCGGACATTTCTTGAAAGTTTCTTCAAAATCCGCCAACAACTTTTTGAGCTATGTTGCTAACTAACCAACTACAAGTGGCATATACACACACATTAACGTTCAGCCTAACATAAACATAAGGTAACATGGTAGAAAGTATCTAGATCACACCCAAAATTCAATAACTTGGTCTTTATCCGATTTCGGACATTTCTTGAAAGTTTCTTCAAAATCCGCCAACAACTTTTTGAGCTATGTTGCTAACTAACCAACTACCAGTGGCATATATACACACACACACAGAAAAGTTCAGCCTAACATAAACATAAGCTAACATGGTAGAAGGTATCTAGATCACCCCCAAAAATCAATAACTTGGTCTTTATCCGATGTCGGACATTTCCTGAAAATTTCATCAAAATCCGCCAACAACTTTTTGAGCTATGTTGCTAACTAACTAACTACCAGTGGCATATACACACACAGAAAAGGTTAGCCTTGTAACATAAACATAAGATAAGGTGGTAGAAAGTATCTAGATCACCCCCAAAATTCAACCACTTGGTCTTTATCCGATTTTGGACATTTCCTGAAAGTTTCATCGAAATCCGCCAACAACTTTTTGAGCTATGTTGCTAACTAACCAACTATTAGTGGCCAAAACACACACAAAGATAAATTCAGCCTAACATAAACATAAGGTTTACATGGTAGAAAGTATCCAGATCACCACCAAAATGCAATAACTTGGTCTTTATCCGATTTCAGACATTTCTTGAAAGTTTCTTTAAAATCCGCCAACAACTTTTTGAGCTATGTTGCTAACTAACCAACTACTAGTGGCCAAAACACACACAAAGATAAATCCAGCCTAACATAAACATAAGGTTTACATGGTAGAAAGTATCCAGATCACCCCCAAAATTCAATAACTAGGTCTTTATCCGATTTCAGACATTTCTTGAAAGTTTCATCAAAATCCGCCAACAACTTTTTGAGCTATGTTGCTAACTAACCAACTACCAGTGGCATATACACACACAGAAAAGTTCAGCCTTGTAACATAAACATACAGTATGGAGGTAGAAAGTATCCAGATCACCCTCAAAATGTAATCACTTGGTCTTTATCCGAGTTCGGACATTTCCTGAAAGTTTCATCAAAATCCGCCAACAACTTTTTGAGCTATGTTGCTAACTAACTAACTACTAGTGGCATATACACACACAGAAAAGTTTAGCCTGGTAACATAAACATAAGGTAACCTGGTAGAAAGTATCTAGATCACCCTCAAAATGTTATCACTTGGTCTTTATCCGAGTTCGGACATTTCCTGAAAGTTTCATCAAAATCCGTCAACAACTTTTTGAGCTATGTTGCTAACTAACCAACTACCAGTGGCGTATACACACACAGAAAAGTTTAGCCTGGTAACATAAACATAAGGTAACCTGGTAAAAAGAATCCAGATCATCTCCAGAATCGAATCACTTGTTCCTTATCCCATTTCTGACATTTCCAGAAAGTTTCATTTAAATACGGCCATAACGTTTTAAGCTACAATGCTAACTAACCAATAGACCAAACTTTGCCGATGACATTGTCGACACTACCTCTTATTAGGGATGATGTTTGATAAGAAATTATCAAGTTCGAGCCTATTATCGAATCCTCTTATCAAACCGATTCCTTATCGATTCTCTTATCGAGTCCAGATAGGTTGTTGTATATGGAAAAAAAACACACAATATTTGGTTTAACAAAAGCTCACTTTTATTATATAAGAAAAAAATAAAATCTAATAAATAAATAAATATTGACTGTTACCCCCCTAAAAAAATAAAATAAATAAATATTGACTGTTGTTACCCAAAGTATATTAAGTGTGATTGTTGATAAAAACAAATATATACAGTAACACAAAAACAACCTGTCTCTGTGATCACTATAGGTGTATAAATAATAATATAGTGTTAAATAAAATCAGTCCCTTGGGCACAAAACTGAAAATAATATAGCTCTCCAAAAAGTGCACTTCTGCTGCTATTGGAACATAACTGTTTGTTATGATGCTTTGACATTTTTGCACTTTATTTCTTTATTGAAAGACAATTCTATGAAGAGAAAAGTTGTTTGCAAAATGTGATTACAATGCTAAAAAAAATGAAAAGTTAAAGCTAAAAAAAGAAATACACTTTATTGAGTTAACATTATTTCTTTATAGGGGGGAAGATGTGATGTTATGAGCTAGTCCAGGGGTCGGCAACCCGCGGCTCTAGAGCCGCATGTGGCTCTTTAGCGCCGCCCTAGTGGCTCTCTGGAGCTTTTTCAGAAATGTATGAAAAATGGGAAATGATGAGGGGAAAACAATCTATTTTTTGTTTTAATACGGTTTCTGTAGGAGGACAAACATGACACAAACCTCCCTAATTGTTATAAAGCACACTGTTTGTATTAAACATGCTTCACTGATTCAAGTATTTGGCGAGCGCCGTTTTGTCCTCCTAATTTTGGCGGTCCTTGAACTCACCGTAGTTTGTTTACATGTATAACAATTGTTGCGTTTTGGACCAGTTGTTCCTCCCAGGGAATTCAAGTCACAATTCGCTCCCAAGTTCTTTCCGACACTTAAAGCTGAGTTGAAAAACCACCAGAGACAGAATAGGTATTTTGTTGTATATTCTCAAAGCTTTGCCAATATACATTGATTGAGACTAGTCTAACCATAGAACATTCTATTGCGCCTCCCAAAATGGTCTGTCTTCCCGATCCCACCACCCTCTCTCTCGTCCCATCTCTGTAGCCAAAACAAAATGCTAGTCTAAACACATTCCAAAGAACTCAAGGTTAACACACATAGTATACTTGCTGACAGAGCATCAAGAGAATAAATGGAAAACACGAGCTGTTTTCAAATATGACAAAGAAATGGAAGAAGTACAACTTAAATTCGGATATATGTAAATATCTGCCTCCGACACTATCTAGGACGTGTTTTATGCCACTTCTTTTTCTGTCTCATTTTGTCCACCAAACTTTTAAGGTTGTGCATAAAAGGTGAGTTTTGTTGATGTTACTGACTTGTTGGAGTGCTAATCAGACATATTTGGTCACTGCATGACTGCAAGCTAATCGATGCTAACATGCTATTTAGGCTAGCTATATGTACATATTGCATCATAATGCCTCATTTGTAGCTATATTTGAGGTCATTTAGTTTCCTTTAAGTCCTCGTAATTCAATTTATATCTCATGACACACTATCTGTATGTAATATGGCTTTTAATTTTTTGCGGCTCCAGACAGATTTTTTTTTAAATTTTTGGTCCAATATGGCTCTTTCAACATTTTGGGTTGCCGACCCCTGAGCTAGGGAATACAACAACTACACTACCCAGCATGCAACGGGAGTGACGAGCATGCGCGGTAGCCCCGAAAAGTGTTGTTGCATGTCGCCACCCGGCAGCTAAGAATGAGGTTATGAGCACGCTGTGAAAGTAAACGTCAAGAACTCAGCCAACACGCCTCGTCTGCATTATTTATAATTAGACATATACAGTGTGATTTTGTTTTGTTTACAAGGAAAGAAAAAGAAAAGTTAAAAAAGGGAGATGTTGTATAGTGGGGCAAAAAAGCATTTAGTCAGCCACCAAATGTGCAAGTTCTCCCACTTAAAATGATGACAGAGGTCTGTAATTTTCGTCATATGTACACTTCAACTGTGAGAGACAGAATGTGAAAAAAAAATCCAGGAATTCACATTGTAGAAATTTTAAAGAATTTATTTGTAAATTATGGTGGAAAATAAGTATTTGGTCACTTCAAACAAGGAAGATCTCTGGCTCTCACAGACCTGTAACTTCTTCTTTAAGAAGCTCTTCTGTCCTCCACTCGTTACCTGTATTAATGGCACCTGTTTGAACTGGTTATCTGTATAAAAGACACCTGTCCACAGCCTCAAACAGTCAGACTCCAAACTCCACTATGGCCAAGACCAAAGAGCTGTCGAAGGACACCAGGAAAAGAATTGTAGACCTGCACCAGACTGTGAAGAGTGAATCTACAATAGGCAAGCAGCTTGGTGTGAAAAAATCAACTGTGGGAGCAATTATCAGAAAATGGAAGACATACCAGACCACTGATAATCTCCCTCGATCTGGGGCTCCACGCAAGATCTCCTCCCGTGGGGTCAAAATGATCATGAGAACGGTGAGCAAAAATCCCAGAACCACACGGGGGGACCTGGTGAATGACCTGCAGAGAGCTAGGACCAAAGTAACAAAGGTTACCATCAGTAATACACTACGCCGACAGGGAATCAAATCCTGCAGTGCCAGACGTGTCCCCCTGCTTAAGCCAGTGCATGTCCAGGCCCGTCTGAAGTTTGCCAGAGAGCACATGGATGATACAGCAGAGGATTGGGAGAATGTCATGTGGTCAGATGAAACCAAAATATAACTTTTTGGTATAAACTCAACTCGTCGTGTTTGGAGGAAGAAGAATACTGAGTTGCATCCCAAGAACACCATACCTACTGTGAAACCTGGGGGTGGAAACATCATGCTTTGGGGATGTTTTTCTGCTAAGGGGACAGGCCGACTGATCCGTGTTAAGGAAAGAATGAATGGGGCCATGTATCGTGAGATTTTGAGCCAAAACCTCCTTCCATCAGTGAGAGCTTTGAAGATGAAACGTGGCTGGGTCTTCCAGCATGACAATGATCCCAAACACAACGCCCGGGCAACGAAGGAGTGGCTCCGTAAGAAGCATTTGAAAGTCCTGGAGTGGCCTAGCCAGTCTCCAGACCTCAACCCCATAGAAAATCTGTGGAGGGAGTTGAAAGTCCGTGTTGCTTGGCGACAGCCCCAAAACATCACTGCTCTCGAGAAGATCTGCATGGAGGAATGGGCCAAAATACCAGCTACTGTGTGTGCAAACCTGGTAAAGACCTATAGTAATCGTTTGACCTTTGTTAATGCCAACAAAGGTTATATTACAAATTATTGAGTTGAATTTTTGTTATTGACCAAATACTTATTTTCCACCATAATTTACAAATAAAGTCTTTAAAAATCCTACAATGTGAATTCCTGGATTTTTTTTTCACATTCTGTCTCTCACAGTTGAAGTGTACCTATGATGAAAATTACAGACCTCTGTCATCATTTTAAGTGGGAGAACTTGCACATTTGATGGCTGACTAAATACTTTTTTGCCCCACTGTATATATATACAGGTAAAAGCCAGTAAATTAGAATATTTTGAAAAACTTGATTTATTTCAGTAATTGCATTCAAAAGGTGTAACTTGTACATTATATTTATTCATTGCACACAGACTGATGCATTCAAATGTTTATTTCATTTAATTTTGATGATTTGAAGTGGCAACAAATGAAAATCCAAAATTCCGTGTGTCACAAAATTAGAATATTACTTAAGGCTAATACAAAAAAGGGATTTTTAGAAATGTTGGCCAACTGAAAAGTATGAAAATGAAAAATATGAGCATGTACAATACTCAATACTTGGTTGGAGCTCCTTTTGCCTCAATTACTGCGTTAATGCGGCGTGGCATGGAGTCGATGAGTTTCTGGCACTGCTCAGGTGTTATGAGAGCCCAGGTTGCTCTGATAGTGGCCTTCAACTCTTCTGCGTTTTTGGGTCTGGCATTCTGCATCTTCCTTTTCACAATACCCCACAGATTTTCTATGGGGCTAAGGTCAGGGGAGTTGGCGGGCCAATTTAGAACAGAAATACCATGATCCGTAAACCAGGCACGGGTAGATTTTGCACTGTGTGCAGGCGCCAAGTCCTGTTGGAACTTGAAATCTCCATCTCCATAGAGCAGGTCAGCAGCAGGAAGCATGAAGTGCTCTAAAACTTGCTGGTAGACGGCTGCGTTGACCCTGGATCTCAGGAAACAGAGTGGACCGACACCAGCAGATGACATGGCACCCCAAACCATCACCCAACCATGCAAATTTTGCATTTCCTTTGGAAATCGAGGTCCCAGAGTCTGGAGGAAGACAGGAGAGGCACAGGATCCACGTTGCCTGAAGTCTAGTGTAAAGTTTCCACCATCAGTGATGGTTTGGGGTGCCATGTCATCTGCTGGTGTCGGTCCACTCTTTTTCCTGAGATCCAGGGTCAACGCAGCCGTCTACCAGCAAGTTTTAGAGCACTTCATGCTTCCTGCTGCTGACCTGCTCTATGGAGATGGAGATTTCAAGTTCCAACAGGACTTGGCGCCTGCACACAGCGCAAATTCTACCCGTGCCTGGTTTACGGACCATGGTATTTCTGTTCTAAATTGGCCCGCCAACTCCCCTGACCTTAGCCCCATAGAAAATCTGTGGGGTATTGTGAAAAGGAAGATGCAGAATGCCAGACCCAAAAACGCAGAAGAGTTGAAGGCCACTATCAGAGCAACCTGGGCTCTCATAACACCTGAGCAGTGCCAGAAACTCATCGACTCCATGCCACGCCGCATTAACGCAGTAATTGAGGCAAAAGGAGCTCCAACCAAGTATTGAGTATTGTACATGCTCATATTTTTCATTTTCATACTTTTCAGTTGGCCAACATTTCTAAAAATCCCTTTTTTGTATTAGCCTTAAGTAATATTCTAATTTTGTGACACACGGAATTTTGGATTTTCATTTGTTGCCACTTCAAATCATCAAAATTAAATGAAATAAACATTTAAATGCATCAGTCTGTGTGCAATGAATAAATATAATGTACAAGTTACACCTTTTGAATGCAATTACTGAAATAAATCAAGTTTTTCAAAATATTCTAATTTACTGGCTTTTACCTGTATATATATGTGCTGCGGTTGCTTTAAGAACGTTGCCGTAAAGGAGGTGCGTTGCTAGCCTGGTTGCTATGTTTCCGGTTGGTCGTAAAAGTGTTGGTCATGTGTTTGTACCCTGCTCAAATCTCTCAGTAAACTTATTCATTGGATTATACCTTTTTGTTTTGAACTTTATTACACCTTGGAGCGCTTTTTCCGGTCCATTGTTTTTCCTGCTTTCCCTAATGACTGAGCTACCTGACGTCATTTCTTGTGATGTCCCACAGGGCATTTCTTGTCGGGACGGGATTCGTTCTCAGGGATTTGAATAAAGAACCAACTCTTTTTCTTTACTACAGTGGGCTCGATAACGGGTACCGGTTCTCAAAAAGGGATTCGAGTCCGGGGACTCGGTTCTTTTCTTATCGAACAACCGGGAAAACCGGTTTCGAGTATCATCCCTACCTCTTATCCCCCAATTTAGATAGTTTGGTTCATTCTCTCACAGTGCTGGTATTTCTATTGTTTTGCATACCTGCCAACTTTTGAAATCAGAAAAACCTAGTAGCCAGGGTCCAGGGGCCGCAGGCCCCGGTAGGTCCAGGGTTCGCCCCCCCGACGCAAAATGATTATTAGCATTCAGACAGGTTAAAATGTTGCTAAAACCATCACTTTTCTATCAGTCACAGTGATTTTTCAAAACAAAAATATTACAGCAAAAATCATATGGGTTGATTGACATGTTTATTCTGTAAGCTAACTTCAATAGTTTGAAATTATTTTGACAGTTAATGCCAGTTATCCTGTTATATATTATTGATATTGCAGACATTATTGTAACAAGAAACTTCAGGTCGAAATTTTGGTTTATGAAAGAAATATAAATAAATATAAATATAAAACTTCATGACGACATTTTTCAAATTAATAAAGAGTAATAGAATAGTATGATAGTTATATGTTACTTGTTTTGAACATGTTATCGTTATCACAAATAAAAAGATATACTGTACACAGAAATTATTTTTGATTTGATTTATTGTTTATGTAATAAAAGATTTACTTAAAATGTTATGTTTTGTGAGTTTTTTTATGCTACGAACTGTACTTACCGGCGATGTAAACCGAAGGAGACATTTCCGTAATGAAAGCTGCAACACCCTTTTTAGATCCCATCATCACTGCAGCATTATCGGCAGCAAAGCAAAGCAAATTCTGCCAAGGAATTTCGTTTGAGTCTATTTCTTCCGCGAGTATTTTGTAAATGTTTTGGCCTGTGGAAGCCGTATTGCATTCCCTCAAAGACAGAAGTACTGACAATACTTTTCCAATGTCGTCATCGAAATATCCAACACAAATGGGGTACAGTTTTACATCGTCATAATCGGTGCTGCCGTCAGTCGACATGCTAAATGGTTCCGTCTTCATGACATCGGCGATACTTTTTGAGGATTCTGTTCCAAGACACTGAATAATGTTTGATGTTTTGGTTCGACCACATCCATATTTTTTGGCGATTTTCGAGTCGGGAAACATTTTCCGAAATAACTGTCCCATGTGATCAGCCAGTGCGATTGGAAGTCCATGCTCAATTATTGCCTCCGTAAATAAAACTTCGGCATTTATCACATCCAAAGAATCTGTTTGGGCGACGAAAAACGTTGAAAGTTTTCCACTTGTATCGCTAGCAACGGCATTAGACTTGAGTTTGAGTTTATTTCGAACATGCAAGTATACAACATGATACATCACAATCTCTAGTTTCTCTTTTCAACATGTTCGAAAAGGAGTAGGAAGAAGCAGAGCTTATTTAATCCTACCCCTTTTCTTTTACATAACAGTTGCTAAAACTTTTGTTCACTTCCTGTTCTCAATGTATTCACAATATACTCCATAAGTAATCACAATAAAATAAGTAAATAAATAATAATTGGTGAAGTAAGTTACATTTCATATGTTGAGATAAGTAAGATTATTTTGTGAGTGAAAGAATGAAAGAATGGATGAGTTAAATAAATTCAGAATGTTTATCATGGTTCTTCTTCTTTGTACTTTGTAAACACTTTAAGTTTGAAGAGTTTCTTGAAGTGGATCATATTAGTACATTGTTTGATTGCTTTGCTTAATCCATTCCATCATTTAATTCCACATACTGATATACTGAAGGTCTTAAGTGTTGTACGTGCATACAAATGTTTTAAATTACATTTCTCCCTAAGATTATATTTCTCCTCTTTTTTTGAGAAGAATTGTTGTATATTCTTGGGTAGCAGGTTATAGTTTGCTTTGTGTATCATTTTAGCTGTTTGCAAATTCACTATGTCGTAGAATTTCAGAATAAATAAAGGATTTGTGTGTTCTCTATATCCAACATTATGTATTATTCTAACTGATCTTTTTTGTAACACCGTTAATGAATGAAGTGTACTTTTGTAATTATTTCCCCATATTTCTGCACAATAACTCAGATATGGTAACACTAGTGAGCAGTAGAGAATATGAAGTGATTTTTTGTCTAGAACATGTTTTGCTTTATTCATTATTGACGTGTTTCTTGCTACTTTATGTTGTATATTTCTTGTGTTTTTTTGTCCCAACGCTGTCTTTTACATCGCTAATTCATCCGTGTCCGATCGAAAAATCTTGTCTGCACAAGGTGCAATTCGCGTAGTTTTCACCCTTTTTGGAACGGATAATTATTCCCGGATAGGCTTTTGAATATTCTTCACGGAATGACTGCAGTTTTCTTTTCGGTTTAAGACTCGTTTGCGAATTTTCTCCGGCTGATTCCATGATCGTTCGCTCGTTTGAAACAATGGCAACTGGTGCCTCGTGCTTGGCAGCGGTGCTATAAATAGCCTCGCGCATGGCATTCGGAATGGCTCGATAGGAAGTTACGGGAAGCAGTGTCGATTGTCATTGTTGTTACGCCATTTCGTGAATAAAACTTTAAAAAAAATCCATCCATCCATCCATCCATCTTCTTCCGCTTATCCGAGGTCGGGTCGCGGGGGCAGCAGCTTAAGCAGGGAAGCCCAGACTTCCCTCTCCCCAGCCACTTCGTCCAGCTTTTCCTGTGGGACCCCGAGGCGTTCCCAGGCCAGCCGGGAGACATAGTCTTCCCAACGTGTCCTGGGTCTTCCCCGCGGCCTCCTACCGGTGGGACGTGCCCTAAACACCTCCCTAGGGAGGCGTTCGGGTGGCATCCTGACCAGATGCCCGAACCACCTCATCTGGCTCCTCTCCATGTGGAGGAGCAGCGGCTTTACTTTGAGCTCCTCCCGGATGACAGAGCTTCTCACCCTATCTCTAAGGGAGAGCCCCGCCACCCGGCGGAGGAAACTCATTTCGGCCGCTTGTACCCGTGATCTTGTCCTTTCGGTCATAACCCAAAGCTCATGACCATAGGTGAGGATGGGAACGTAGATCGACCGGTAAATTGAGAGCTTTGCCTTCCGGCTCAACTCCTTCTTCACCACAACGGATCGATACAGCGTCCGCATTACTGAAGATGCCGCACCGATCCGCCTGTCGATCTCACGATCCACTCTTCCCCCACTCGTGAACAAGACTCCGAGGTACTTGAACTCCTCCACTTGGGGCAAGATCTCCTCCCCAACCCAGAGATGGCACTCCACCCTTTTCCGGGCGAGAACCATGGACTCGGACTTGGAGGTGCTGATTCTCATCCCAGTCGCTTCACACTCAGCTGCGAACCGATCCAGTGAGAGCTGAAGATCCTGGCCAGATGAAGCCATCAGGACCACATCATCTGCAAAAAGCAGAGACCTAATCCTGCAGCCACCAAACCAGATCCCCTCAACGCCTTGACTGCGCCTAGAAATTCTGTCCATAAAAGTTATGAACAGAATCGGTGACAAAGGGCAGCCTTGGCGGAGTCCAACCCTCACTGGAAACGTGTCCGACTTACTGCCGGCAATGCGAACCAAGCTCTGGCACTGATCATACAGGGAGCGGACTGCCACAATCAGACAGTCCAATACCCCATACTCTCTGAGCACTCCCCACAGGACTTCCCGAGGGACATGGTCGAATGCCTTCTCCAAGTCCACAAAACACATGTAGACTGGTTGGGCAAACTCCCATGCACCCTCAAGGACCCTGCCCAGAGTATAGAGCTGGTCCACAGTTCCACGACCAGGACGAAAACCACACTGTTCCTCCTGAATCCGAGGTTCGACTATCCGGCGTAGCCTCCTCTCCAGTACACCTGAATAGACCTTACCGGGAAGGCTGAGGAGTGTGATCCCACGATAGTTAGAACACACCCTCCGGTTCCCCTTCTTAAAGAGAGGAACCACCACCCCGGTCTGCCAATCCAGAGGTACCGCCCCCGATGTCCACGCGATGCTGCAGAGTCTTGTCAACCAAGACAGCCCCACAGCATCCAGAGCCTTAAGGAACTCCGGGCGGATCTCATCTACCCCCGGGGCCTTGCCACCGAGGAGCTTTTTAACTACCTCAGCAACCTCAGCCCCAGAAAAAAAAAAATATTTTTGTTTAATTAATGAAAACCCGTATTTTTTATCACTGCAACCGTAACCCGGAATAGGTTGATGAAAACCGTACTAATTACGGGAAAACCGGAGTAGTTGGCAGGTATGGTTTTGTAGAATACATTTTAGAAGACAAGGATTTGGTGGACACACTGTCACTAGCCGTGTGGTGCACCCAGGTCTCATACATTCTTGTGCTTGTCTCCTACCTGGTCCAACCTGGTCTGCATGCTCACCCGAGCGCCTGACGCCGGCATGCGACTCAAAGCTGCCTCAATCTGGGGGTGATGCAGGTGTGGGGAGGAGGGAAAAAAAGAAACCGGTAACTTCCTGGTTGTGTCCAAAATGATCCGCCATGGCTCACCTGCAGTTTCTCCTGCGTCAGCTCATCAAAAAGTCTCTCCGCTTCAGCCAGGGACTGCACCTGGCCCACACGGGGCGGGGGCGTGTCCTCCTCGCACCCCAGGTGTGCGTCTCCGGACGAAAAGTGGAGCCTCTTCCGGGGAGTGCTGCCGCTGTGGAGCGAGTGCCGCCTCTGGTCCGCGTCCGAGCTGCAGATGGCGCACCTTTTTTTAGCTCCTCAACCATCCGACGTTCAGGTGCAGCTCACCTTTGGTGCAGGTGTTCCTCCCTGGGCATCATGTGGGCAAAAGCTGTGGAGTAGTTCTCTGTGGGACAGCGCTTGGGACTGGATTTGGCAGACAGTGGCGCCAATAACGTCTCTCTCTTTGCTGGGTGGGAAAAGAATGATGCACACTTTTTAATGATGTACTATTACATTTATACTATAAAACAAAAAGGTGAAATATATAAAAAAGATCAGATGAAAATGCTAAAAATGTTATGTTTTCTTGGGAATTTTGTGAAAAGCGGGAATTTAAAACATTTAAATTTTCGGAATGAGTTTGGTGTTTGACATTTTCAAATTGGTCGAGAAATGTTGAAGTAGTAACATGTTGAATTGAGGAATTGTTTTACGGAATTCCTGGAATTTTGAGAAGTTTTCCAGTTCAAAAAACAATTTTGTTTTTTGTCCTGATTAAGAGGAATGTTTTGACGGTGGAATGGTTAAAGTGGGTTGACAAATGTGGGAGGAGTAGTCAAGAAATGTTGAAATAGTAACATTTTTAACTGAGAAATGGTAATACGAAATTCCTGGAAATCTAAGATTTTTTGGAATTTGTCAAGGGAAAGCCTGCAAATCCCAAATAGGCTGAACAGTTTGAAGTTGGAATGGTTTAAATCGAGTGAAAAATGTGGGAGGTGAGGAACTTTGAAAAATGTGCCATTCATTTCAAAAGGGAATATCATGGAAATTTGGGAATTTCGTGAAAAGCGGGAATTTCTTAGAAAATGCAAAACAATTTTAATTTTCTGAATGATTTGTTTTGTAATTTTTCATATCGGTCGAGAAATGTTGAAATAGTAACATTGTTAACTGAGAAATGGTATTACGAAATTCCTGGAATTTCCGGATAACTGGGAATTTTTCCAGTTCAAAAAACTATTTAGTTTTTTGTCCTGACTAAGAGGAATGTTTTGACGGTGGACCGGTTGAAGTGGGTTGAAAAATGTGGAAGGAGTAGTCGACAGAAAGAAAGGTGAAAATAGGGTTTAGAAAACCAGGAATTCCTGGAAATTTTCTGAATTTGGAAAAATAGTTTGAATGTCCAGAATGAGTGGAATGTGTTGATGTTGGAATGGTTTGAATCGGTTGAAAAATGTGGGAATTGTGCAACTTGGAAAAATGTCCCATTCCATTCAATGGGAATTTCATGGAAATTTCGGGGAAAGCGGGAATTTTTTTGAAAATGCTAAAAAAAAATTAAATTTTCTGAATGATTGGTGTTGGACATTTTCATATCGGTCAAGAAATGTTGAAATAGTAACACTTTTAACTGAGAAATGGTAATACGAAATTCCTGGAAATCTAGGATTTTTTGGAATTAGTCAAGGGAACGCCTGCAAATCCCGAATAGGCTGAACAGTTTGAAGTTGGAATGGTTTGAATCGGGTGAAAAATGTGGGAGGTGAGGAACTTTGAAAAATGTGCCATTCATTTCAAAAGGGAATATCATGGAAATTTGGGAATTTCATGAAAAGCGGGAATTTTTTAGAAAATGCAAAACAATTTTAATTTTCTGAATGATTTGTTTTGTAATTTTTCATATCGGTCGAGAAATGTTGAAATAGTAACATTGTTAACTGAGAAATGGTATTACGAAATTCCTGGAATTTCCGGATAACTGGGAATTTTTCCAGTTCAAAAAACTATTTAGTTTTTTGTCCTGACTAAGAGGAATGTTTTGACGGTGGACCGGTTGAAGTGGGTTGAAAAATGTGGAAGGAGTAGTCGACAGAAAGAAAGGTGAAAATAGGGTTTAGAAAACCAGGAATTCCTGGAAATTTTCTGAATTTGGAAAAATAGTTTGAATGTCCAGGATGAGTGGAATGTGTTGATGTTGGAATGGTTTGAATCGGTTGAAAAATGTGGGAATTGTGCAACTTGGAAAAATGTCCCATTCCATTCAATGGGAATTTCATGGAAATTTCGGGGAAAGCGAGAATTTTTTGGAAAATGCTAAAAAAAAAAAAAAAAAATTCTGAATGATTGGTGTTGGACATTTTCATATCGGTCAAGAAATGTTGAAATAGTAACATTTTTAACTGAGAAATGGTAATACAAAATTCCTGGAAATCTAGGATTTTTTGGAATTAGTCAAGGGAAAGCCTGCAAATCCCGAATAGGCTGAACAGTTTGAAGTTGGAATGGTTTGAATCGGGTGAAAAATGTGGGAGGTGAGGAACTTTGAAAAATGTGCCATTCATTTCAAAAGGGAATATCATGGAAATTTGGGAATTTCGTGAAAAGCGGGAATTTTTTAGAAAATGCAAAACAATTTTAATTTTCTGAATGATTTGTTTTGTAATTTTTCATATCGGTCGAGAAATGTTGAAATAGTAACATTGTTAACTGAGAAATGGTATTACGAAATTCCTGGAATTTCCGGATAACTGGGAATTTTTCCAGTTCAAAAAACTATTTAGTTTTTTTGTCCTGACTAAGAGGAATGTTTTGACGGTGGACCGGTTGAAGTGGGTTGAAAAATGTGGAAGGAGTAGTCGACAGAAAGAAAGGTGAAAATAGGGTTTAGAAAACCAGGAATTCCTGGAAATTTTCTGAATTTGGAAAAATAGTTTGAATGTCCAGGATGAGTGGAATGTGTTGATGTTGGAATGGTTTGAATCGGTTGAAAAATGTGGGAATTGTGCAACTTGGAAAAATGTCCCATTGCATTCAATGGGAATTTCATGGAAATTTCGGGGAAAGCGGGAATTTTTTGGAAAATGCTAAAAAAAAAAAAAAATTCTGAATGATTGGTGTTGGACATTTTCATATCGGTCAAGAAATGTTGAAATAGTAACACTTTTAACTGATAAATGGTAATACGAAATTCCTGGAAATCTAGGATTTTTTGGAATTAGTCAAGGGAACGCCTGCAAATCCCGAATAGGCTGAACAGTTTGAAGTTGGAACGGTTTAAATCGAGTGAAAAATGTGGGAGGTGAGGAACTTTGAAAAATGTGCCATTCATTTCAAAAGGGAATATCATGGAAATTTGGGAATTTCGTGAAAAGCGGGAATTTCTTAGAAAATGCAAAACAATTTTAATTTTCTGAATGATTTGTTTTGTAATTTTTCATATCGGTCGAGAAATGTTGAAATAGTAACATTGTTAACTGAGAAATGGTATTACGAAATTCCTGGAATTTCCGGATAACTGGGAATTTTTCCAGTTCAAAAAACTATTTAGTTTTTTGTCCTGACTAAGAGGAATGTTTTGACGGCGGACCGGTTGAAGTGGGTTGAAAAATGGGTAAGGAGTAGTCGACAGAAAGAAAGGTGAAAATAGGGTTTAGAAAACCAGGAATTCCTGGAAATTTTCTGAATTTGGAAAAATAGTTTGAATGTCCAGGATGAGTGGAATGTGTTGATGTTGGAATGGTTTGAATCGGTTGAAAAATGTGGCAATTGTGCAACTTGGAAAAATGTCCCATTCCATTCAATGGGAATTTCATGGAAATTTCAGGGAAAGCGGGAATTTTTTTGAAAATGCTAAAAAAAAAAAATATTTCTGAATGATTGGTGTTGGACATTTTCATATCGGTCAAGAAATGTTGAAATAGTAACACTTTTAACTGAGAAATGGTAATACGAAATTCCTGGAAATCTAGGATTTTTTGGAATTAGTCAAAGGAACGCCTGCAAATCCCGTATAGGCTGAACAGTTTGAAGTTGGAATGGTTTGAATCGGGTGAAAAATGTGGGAGGTGAGGAACTTTGAAAAATGTCCCATTCATTTCAAAGGGAATTTCATGGAAATTTGGGAATTTCGTGAAAAGCGGGAATGTTTTTAAAAATGCAAAAAAATTAGAATTTTCTGAATGATTCGTTTTGGAATTTTTCATATCGGTCGAGAAATGTTGAAATAGTTACATTTTTAACTGAGAATGGTACGAAATTCCTGGAGTTTCCGGAAAACCGGGAATTTTTCCAGTTCAAAAAACAATTTAGTTTTTTGTCCTAATTAAAAGGAATGTTTTGACGGTGGAAAGGTTGAAGTAGGTTGAAAAATGTGGGAGGAGTAGTCGACAGAAACAAATGTGAAAACAGGGTTTGGAATTCTGGGAATTCCTGGAACTTTGAAAAATGGTAGTTTGAATGTCCAGGATGAGTGGAATATGTTGAAAGTGGAATGGTTTGAATCGGTTGAAAAATGTGGAAATGGTGGAAGTTTGAAGAATGGCCAATTCATTTTGAGTGGGAAAAATATCTTGGAAAACCTGGAATTCTGGGAAATCTGGGATTTTTTGTAATTTGTCAAGGGAAAGCCCGCAATTCCCGAATAGGCAGAACAGTGTGGAGTTGGAATGCTTTGAATCGGGTGAAAAATGTGGGAGGTGAGGAACTTTCTAGTTAAACGCAAAAATTGAATTTATGTTCATCTAAAATGCAAAAATGCGTGATTATCTGAGTGATGACAACTTGAACCAGAAGCAGTATTTTAGCTTTTCCTTTGCGTTTAGCATGTTTTTAGCATAACGCTAACATCTTTGTTCATCAGTTGTTCTTTAAAAAAAGTCTAATTAAATAGTTGTCCAACTTTTGTTTCAGAAATGAAATTATAAAAAATGGCCCGAAATTAGTTTTTTGATTTTCATTTAAGTATTGGAAATTCGATTTTTGTGTTTATCCGGAAAAATAAAACCCATAAATGGAAAATACCCCAAAATCCAATTTTATGGCAATATTTTAATAAAAATCAACCTTTTTTTTTTGTTTGTTTTAAAATCTGCCATGTATAATAAAAATCGAAAAACGGCTTAATTTAGTTTTTTGATTTTCATCTAAGTATTGGAAATTCGATTTTTGTGTTTATCCGGAAAAATAAAACCCATAAATGGAAAATACCCCAAAATCCAATTTTATGGCAATATTTTAATAAAAATCAACCTTTTTTTTTTTGTTTGTTTTCAAATCTGCCATGTATAATAAAAATCGAAAAATGGCTTAATTTAGTTTTTTGATTTGTGTTTCAGAATTGGAACTAGAATGAACAGAAGGTACACAGACCTTATTCTATCTTTGTCATTATTTATACTTTTTGAATAAATTATGTGATAATGGTCCGTGTTCATTCTTTTTCCAATTCTGAAACGTAAATCCAAAAATAAAATTAGGGCCATTTTCGATTTTTATTTTACATGGCAGATTTAAAAAAAAAAAAAAAAGGGGTTAATTTTCATTAAAATATTGCCATAACATTGGATTTTGTGCTGTTTTCCTTTTACCAAGTTTTCCTTTTCCAGATAAACACAAAAATCGAATTTATGTTCATCCAAAATGCAAAAATGTGTGTTCATCTGTGTGATGACAAATTGAATCGGAAGCAGTATTTTAGCCTTTCCTTTGCATTTAGCATGTGTGTTAGAGATGCGCGGATAGGCAATTATTTCATCCGCAACCGCATCACAAAAGTCGTCAACCATCCGCCATCCACCCGAACTAACATTTAATCAAAACCGCACCCGCCCGTTGTGATATATCTAATATAGACGATGCAAGGCATTAGTGAGGTTATAAAGCTTTTGCCTGTTAAAGAAAGGAGACTGATCCAATGCAGCACAGACATTCAATGCGTGCCACGCTGTCACGGCCCAGACGCACACTAGTGCGCAATCATCTGGGAGCCGCGCTGAGCACACCTCCAAGCGCGCTCGCGCCACTCAAACTGCTGCAGGCAGCTGCGTTCACACATGCATCTGTAAGCCTTGTTTTAACATCCTGTGGCACTCTTCTGGGATCACGGCGGACGAAACTGCTCATGCTCAGGGTGTTTGTGGAGGTTCGGGGTTTTGCACAAATGTGATGCACCATGTTAGATGTCCCGGTTTTGTGACTGTCGTAGACATAAACAGCGTCGCAGCTCTTGCAAATCACGTAGCCAGCATTACTATCATCCTGATTTACAACCTCATAAAAACGAGTCCACGCTGAACTTTTCTGGCCTTTTTTTCCCCTGGTCTTTAGTATTCCCTTTTTTAGTTTGTCGCGTACCACGTTTGCTGCCGGCGTTGCCATCTCTTTTTTTTTTTCTTCTTCTGTTGTGGCATATGCTGCAGGTGCCTGCTCGTTTTTCGTATGTGGGTAACAACATTTAACTATGTATATATATTTCCCAATTGGTTTAACTGCCACCCACCTGAATCTATTTAAAATCTAATTTTTTTTAAATTTCAACCGCCCGACCCGACCCGCGGATAAAATCTAATTTTTTTTTTATTTCAACCGCCCGACCCGCGGATAATCCGCAGACTCCGCGGTTGTGTCCGCAAACCGCGCATCTCTAATGTGTGTAGCACAACATTCATTTCAAAAGGAATTTTGGGAATTTCGTGATGACTGGGAATTTTTTTGAAAATGCCCAAAAAAATGTGAATTTTCTGAATGAGTTTAAATTAGTGATGGGTCCGGCAACACCGATGCATCGGCGCATGCGTCGAGCTCATAGAGCAAAACCCTGTGTCGGTGCGCGTACCGCTTTTAGAAAGTCACGTGACCGATCATGAGCTGTTTTGGTCACGTGACCGATACGCCAACTGTGTCGCACTGACGCCTCCTCTGTGCCCTGTGAGCGGCTCTTTTCTGCAGCCGGAGAAATAATAACTAAGAAAAATCGTCTAAAATGTAATACGTCGGAAAAACTTTTTTTTTTTTTATAAAAATGTGTAAAAAAATTAAATTAAAAAAATTCCCAGTCCACAATCATCCACAACACGTTCTCTTAGATTTCCATGTTATGATACATGTTCACATTATTTATTGACTGTATCTAAAAAAGATAAAAATATATTTGTATTTAAATGAAGATATGAAATAATCCTAAATGAAATACAATGACTTGGTTTATATTATTGTATATACTAGGGCAGGGGTCACCAACGCGGTGCCCGCGGTCACCAGGTAGCCCGTAAGGACCAGATCAGTCGCCCGCTGGCCTGTTCTAAAAATAGCTCAAAGAGCAGCACTTACCAGTGAGCTGCCTCTATTTTTTAAATTTTATTTATTTACTAGCAAGCTGGTCTCGCTTTGCTCGACATTTTTAATTCTAAAAGAGACAAAACTCAAATAGAATTTGAAAATCCAAGAAAATATTTTAAAGACTTGGTCTTCACTTGGAATAAGTGGTAGAAAATGGATGGATGGATGTGTCTTCACTTGTTTAAATAAATTCATTAATTTTTTTACTTTGCTTCTTATTACTTTTAGAAATACAATTTTAGGGAAAAAATACAACCTTAAAAATGATTTTAGGATTTTTAAACAAATATACCTTTTTACCTTTTAAATTTCTTCCTCTTCTTTCCTGACAATTTAAATCAATGTTCAAGTATTTTTTTATTGTAAAGAATAATAAATATTTTAGCTTCTGGTTTTTCGACGAAGAATATTTGTGAAATATTTCTTCAAACTTACTATGATTAAAATTCAAAAAAATTATTCTGGCAAATCTAGAAAATCTGTAGAATCAAATTTAAATCTTATTTCAAAGTATTTTGAATTTCTTTTAAAAATTTTGTTCTGGAAAATCTAGAAGAAATACTGATTTGTCTTTGTTAGAAAAAATAGCTTGGTCCAATTTGTTAAATATTCTAACAAAGTGCAGATTGGATTTTAACCAATTTAAAACATGTCATCAAAATTCTAAAATTTATCTTAATCAGGAAAAATTACTAATGATGTTCCATAAATTCTTTTTTTAATTTTTTCAAAAAGATTCAAATTAGCTAGGTTTTCTCTTCTTTTTGTCGGTTGAATTTTGAATTTTAAAGAGTCGAAATTGAAGATAAACTATGTTTCAAAATTTTATTTTAATTTTTTTTCGTGTTTTCTCCTCTTTTAAACCGTTCAATTAAGTGTTTTTTTTTCATCATTTATTCTCTACAAAAAACCTTCCGTAAAAGGAAAAAAAAAATGTACGACGGAATGACAGACAGCAATACCCATTTTTTTATATATATAAATGTATTTATTTAGCTATTCTTGTTTAAATCACACTTACGTGTAACTTACAAATGACAATATATTTATTTATTTAAGTGTGAATCAAACTGGTAGCCCTTCGCATTAATCAGTACCCAAGAAGTAGTTTTTGGTTTCAAAAAGGTTGGTGACCCCTGTACTAGGGCATCAAATCAGTGTCAGTTGAGTCGGTCCATAGGTTGCCTGTAGGGATTTTTAATGTCCAGCAGATGTCAGTATTTAGTGACACAGTATCGACACAGTATCAATACAGTTTTGCAATGTGTCGAAAAGCTTCATGACGCCTCATCAACCCATCACTAGTTTAAATGTTAAAATGGCCAATTAATTTTGAATGGGAAAAAACGTCCCGGAATACCTGGAATTCTGGGAAATCTGGGAATTTGTCAAGAGAAAGCCTGCGATTCCCGAATAGGCTCAACAGTGTGAAGTTGGAATGCTTTGAATCGGGTGAAAAATGTGTGAGGTGGAGTGCGCCAAAGAAGCAGAAGAAGAAATAGATGCCTCTTGAACAGGACTAATGAGGCCAATGAACACAGCTGGTTAGCACTAAAGCAGCACGTTCAATAAAATCACTTTGAAATTGCTTCCAAAGAAGACACACATGTGACACATGGAGAGTACGTACTGGGCGTGGTGGGGCCGATGCTCCGTAGGCCCGGAGGAGGCAGCGAGGACGACCTGAGGCCGTCCGGAGACAAACTCCTCTGAGGTCCGAGCGGGCTTCGCTGGGCTCCACACGGGCTTCCTCCTCCGAGCGCCTCTCTTCCTGCTGTCTGACGCTCCTGCAGCGGCGATTTGTGCCTCAGCTCCACGACGCCCAGCGTGGGTCTGGGACTGGCCAGCCCTGCGGCGAGAATGACCACGTCGACTGTACTTTGAAGTTTCGACAGAACGTCACAGAAACACGACTCACAGTCGTCCCTCACCGCTTCGCTTCGTTTGTTTACATTCAGGAGCGCTAGCACGCTGTTAGCAGTGAGCTATTGTATCCTCCTACGGTGTGTAGTGAAGCATGTTTAGCTACTCCTCGTCCTGCAGTGATAATGATACTTGTAACAAACTTACTTTATTTGTCGCGGATTAGTGATTTAAAAGTAGCTAAAACACTGCCGATCCAAGCAAATCTTGCAAAGCGGTGTTTTTAAGCCAAAATGCGTCTATCTCCACACCGTTTCTGCTTGCAAGTGCTCCGTGCGTGTGCCTAATATGCACCTATGCTTGTATAACCAGCGATGTCACGACTATGGCGCGGAAATGTCCAGGATGAGTGGAATGTGTTGACGTTGGAATGGTTTCAATAGGTTGAAAAATGTGGGAATTGTGGAAGTTGGAAAAAAATCCCATTCATTTCAATGGAAACTTCCTGGAAATTTGGGAAATTGGGGAAAAGTAGGATTAAAAAAAAAAATGACTAAGCATGAATGTTCTGAATGAGCTGACTTGGTTGGTGTTGGAATTGTTTAAATTGGTCAAGAAATGTTGAATTAGTAACAGGTTTTTGATTGAAAAACGGTATTACGGAATTTCGGGAAAACCGGGAAATTTTCACGTTCTTAAACCAACTTGTGTTTTTGGCCTGTTTCAGAGGCGGTTGAAATGGGTTGAAAAATGTGAACGGAGTCATCGCACTGAAAAAGGTTGGAAATAAGATTGGAAAGAAAAAGGAATTCCTGGAAATTTGTAGAACGTGGAAAAATGGTTGTTTGAATTTCAAGGATGAATCGAACGTGTTGAAGGTGGAACGGTTTGAATCGGTTAAAAAATTGATCATTCATTTTGAATGGTGAAAATGTCCTCAAAGACTGGGAATTCTTGGAAATCCGGGAATTTTTTTTGTTATAATTGTGTAAAGGGAGCACGCAATTCCTGAAGGGGCTGAATATTTTTAAGTTTGAAGGGATTGAATCGGATAAAAAATGTGGGAGTTGTGGAACTTTGAAAAATGTCCCATCCATTTCAATGGGAATTTCATGGAAATTTTGTGAAAAGCGGGAATTTTTATGAAAATGCAAAGAAATTTGAATTTTCTGAATGATTCGTTTTGGAATTTTTCATATCGGTCGAGAAATGTTGAAATAGTAACATTTTTAACTGAGAAATGGTATTTTACAAAATTCCTGGAATTTACGGAAAACCGGTCATTTTTCCAGTTCAAAAAACAATTTAGTTTTTTGTCCTGATTAAGAGGAATGTTTTGACGGTGGGACGGTTAAAGTAGGTTGAAAAATGTGGGAGGAGTAATCGACAGAAAAAAATTTGAAAACAGGGTTTGGAATTCTGGGAATTCCTGGAATGTATTTGAACTTTGAAAAATGATAGTTTGAATGTCCAGGATGAGTGGAATGTGTTGACGTTGGAATGGTTTCAATAGGTTGAAAAATGTGGGAATTGTGGAAGTTGGAAAAAAATCCCATTCATTTCAATGGAAACTTCCTGGAAATTTGGGAAATTGGGGAAAAGTAGGATTTAAAAAAAAAAAATGACTAAGCATGAATGTTCTGAATGAGCTGACTTGGTTGGTGTTGGAATTGTTTAAAGTGGTCAAGAAATGTTGAATTAGTAACAGGTTTTTGATTGAAAAACGGTATTACGGAATTTCGGGAAAACCGGGAAATTTTCAAGTTCTTAAACCAACTTGTGTTTTTGGCCTGTTTCAGAGGCGGTTGAAATGGGTTGAAAAATGTGAAAGGAGTCATCGCACTGAAAAAGGTTGGAAATAAGATTGGAAAGAAAAAGGAATTCCTGGAAATTTGTAGAACGTGGAAAAATGGTTGTTTGAATTTCAAGGATGAATCGAACGTGTTGAAGGTGGAACGGTTTGAATCGGTTAAAAAATTGATCATTCATTTTGAATGGTGAAAATGTCCTCAAAGACTGGGAATTCTTGGAAATCCGGGAATTTTTTTTGTTATAATTGTGTAAAGGGAGCACGCAATTCCTGAAGGGGCTGAATATTTTTAAGTTTGAAGGGATTGAATCGGATAAAAAATGTGGGAGTTGTGGAACTTTGAAAAATGTCCCATCCATTTCAATGGGAATTTCATGGAAATTTTGTGAAAAGCGGGAATTTTTATGAAAATGCAAAAAAATTTGAATTTTCTGAATGATTCGTTTTGGAATTTTTCATATCGGTCGAGAAATGTTGAAATAGTAACATTTTTAACTGAGAAATGGTATTTTACAAAATTCCTGGAATTTACGGAAAACCGGCCATTTTTCCAGTTCAAAAAACAATTTAGTTTTTTGTCCTGATTAAGAGGAATGTTTTGACGGTGGGACGGTTAAAGTAGGTTGAAAAATGTGGGAGGAGTAATTGACAGAAAAAAATTTGAAAACAGGGTTTGGAATTCTGGGAATTCCTGGAATGTATTTGAACTTTGAAAAATGATAGTTTGAATGTCCAGGATGAGTGGAATGTGTTGAAGGTGGAATGGTATAAATCGGTTGTCGCGGATTAGTGATTTAAAAGTAGCTAAAACACTGCCGATCCAAGCAAATCTTGCAAAGCGGTGTTTTTAAGCCAAAATGCGTCTATCTCCACACCGTTTCTGCTTGCAAGTGCTCCGTGCGTGTGCCTAATATGCACCTATGCTTGTATAACCAGCGATGTCACGACTATGGCGCGGAAATGTCCAGGATGAGTGGAATGTGTTGACGTTGGAATGGTTTCAATAGGTTGAAAAATGTGGGAATTGTGGAAGTTGGAAAAAAATCCCATTCATTTCAATGGAAACTTCCTGGAAATTTGGGAAATTGGGGAAAAGTAGGATTTAAAAAAAAAAAATGACTAAGCATGAATGTTCTGAATGAGCTGACTTGGTTGGTGTTGGAATTGTTTAAATTGGTCAAGAAATGTTGAATTAGTAACAGGTTTTTGATTGAAAAACGGTATTACGGAATTTCGGGAAAACCGGGAAATTTTCAAGTTCTTAAACCAACTTGTGTTTTTGGCCTGTTTCAGAGGCGGTTGAAATGGGTTGAAAAATGTGAAAGGAGTCATCGCACTGAAAAAGGTTGGAAATAAGATTGGAAAGAAAAAGGAATTCCTGGAAATTTGTAGAACGTGGAAAAATGGTTGTTTGAATTTCAAGGATGAATCGAACGTGGTGAAGGTGGAACGGTTTGAATCGGTTAAAAAATTGATCATTCATTTTGAATGGTGAAAATGTCCTCAAAGACTGGGAATTCTTGGAAATCCGGGAATTTTTTTTGTTATAATTGTGTAAAGGAAGCACGCAATTCCTGAAGGGGCTGAATATTTTGAAGTTTGAAGGGATTGAATCGGATAAAAAATGTGGGAGTTGTGGAACTTTGAAAAATGTCCCATCCATTTCAATGGGAATTTCATGGAAATTTTGTGAAAAGCGGGAATTTTTATGAAAATGCAAAAAAATTTGAATTTTCTGAATGATTCGTTTCGGAATTTTTCATATCGGTCGAGAAATGTTGAAATAGTAACATTTTTAACTGAGAAATGGTATTTTACAAAATTCCTGGAATTTACGGAAAACCGGTCATTTTTCCAGTTCAAAAAACAATTTAGTTTTTTGTCCAGATTAAGAGGAATGTTTTGACGGTGGGACGGTTAAAGTAGGTTGAAAAATGTGGGAGGAGTAATCGACAGAAAAAAATTTGAAAACAGGGTTTGGAATTCTGGGAATTCCTGGAATGTATTTGAACTTTGAAAAATGATAGTTTGAATGTCCAGGATGAGTGGAATGTGTTGACGTTGGAATGGTTTCAATAGGTTGAAAAATGTGGGAATTGTGGAAGTTGGAAAAAAATCCCATTCATTTCAATGGAAACTTCCTGGAAATTTGGGAAATTGGGGAAAAGTAGGATTAAAAAAAAAAAAAGACTAAGCATGAATGTTCTGAATGAGCTGACTTGGTTGGTGTTGGAATTGTTTAAATTGGTCAAGAAATGTTGAATTAGTAACAGGTTTTTGATTGAAAAACGGTATTACGGAATTTCAGGAAAACCAGGAAATTTTCACGTTCTTAAACCAACTTGTGTTTTTGGCCTGTTTCAGAGGCGGTTGAAATGGGTTGAAAAATGTGAAAGGAGTCATCGCACTGAAAAAGGTTGGAAATAAGATTGGAAAGAAAAAGGAATTCCTGGAAATTTGTAGAACGTGGAAAAATGGTTGTTTGAATTTCAAGGATGAATCGAACGTGTTGAAGGTGGAACGGTTTGAATCGGTTAAAAAATTGATCATTCATTTTGAATGGTGAAAATGTCCTCAAAGACTGGGAATTCTTGGAAATCCGGGAATTTTTTTTGTTATAATTGTGTAAAGGAAGCACGCAATTCCTGAAGGGGCTGAATATTTTTAAGTTTGAAGGGATTGAATCGGATAAAAAATGTGGGAGTTGTGGAACTTTGAAAAATGTCCCATCCATTTCAATGGGAATTTCATGGAAATTTTGTGAAAAGCGGGAATTTTATGAAAATGCAAAAAAATTTGAATTTTCTGAATGATTCGTTTTGGAATTTTTCATATCGGTCGAGAAATGTTGAAATAGTAACATTTTTAACTGAGAAATGGTATTTTACAAAATTCCTGGAATTTACGGAAAACCGGCCATTTTTCCAGTTCAAAAAACAATTTAGTTTTTTGTCCTGATTAAGAGGAATGTTTTGACGGTGGGACGGTTAAAGTAGGTTGAAAAATGTGGGAGGAGTAATCGACAGAAAAAAAATTGAAAACAGGGTTTGGAATTCTGGGAATTCCTGGAATGTATTTGAACTTTGAAAAATGATAGTTTGAATGTCCAGGATGAGTGGAATGTGTTGAAGGTGGAATGGTTTCAATAGGTTGAAAAATGTGGGAATTGTGGAAGTTGGAAAAAAATCCCATTCATTTCAATGGAAACTTCCTGGAAATTTGGGAAATTGGGGAAAAGTAGGATTTAAAAAAAAAAAAGACTAAGCATGAAATGTTCTGAATGAGCTGACTTGGTTGGTGTTGGAATTGTTTAAATTGGTCAAGAAATGTTGAATTAGTAACAGGTTTTTGATTGAAAAACGGTATTACGGAATTTCGGGAAAACCGGGAAATTTTCAAGTTCTTAAACCAACTTGTGTTTTTGGCCTGTTTCAGAGGCGGTTGAAATGGGTTGAAAAATGTGAAAGGAGCCATCGCACTGAAAAAGGTTGGAAATAAGATTGGAAAGAAAAAGGAATTCCTGGAAATTTGTAGAACGTGGAAAAATGGTTGTTTGAATTTCAAGGATGAATCGAACGTGGTGAAGGTGGAACGGTTTGAATCGGTTAAAAAATTGATCATTCATTTTGAATGGTGAAAATGTCCTCAAAGACTGGGAATTCTTGGAAATCCGGGAATTTTGTTTGTTATAATTGTGTAAAGGAAGCACGCAATTCCTGAAGGGGCTGAATATTTTGAAGTTTGAAGGGATTGAATCGGATAAAAAATGTGGGAGTTGTGGAACTTTGAAAAATGTCCCATCCATTTCAATGGGAATTTCATGGAAATTTTGTGAAAAGCGGGAATTTTTATGAAAATGCAAAAAAATTTGAATTTTCTGAATGATTCGTTTTGGAATTTTTCATATCGGTCGAGAAATGTTGAAATAGTAACATTTTTAACTGAGAAATGGTATTTTACAAAATTCCTGGAATTTACGGAAAACCGGTCATTTTTCCAGTTCAAAAAACAATTTAGTTTTTTGTCCTGATTAAGAGGAATGTTTTGACGGTGGGACGGTTAAAGTAGGTTGAAAAATGTGGGAGGAGTAATCGACAGAAAAAAATTTGAAAACAGGGTTTGGAATTCTGGGAATTCCTGGAATGTATTTGAACTTTGAAAAATGATAGTTTGAATGTCCAGGATGAGTGGAATGTGTTGACGTTGGAATGGTTTCAATAGGTTGAAAAATGTGGGAATTGTGGAAGTTGGAAAAAAATCCCATTCATTTCAATGGAAACTTCCTGGAAATTTGGGAAATTGGGGAAAAGTAGGATTTAAAAAAAAAAAATGACTAAGCATGAATGTTCTGAATGAGCTGACTTGGTTGGTGTTGGAATTGTTTAAATCGGTCAAGAAATGTTGAATTAGTAACAGGTTTTTGATTGAAAAACGGTATTACGGAATTTCGGGAAAACCGGGAAATTTTCACGTTCTTAAACCAACTTGTGTTTTTGGCCTGTTTCAGAGGCGGTTGAAATGGGTTGAAAAATGTGAAAGGAGTCATCGCACTGAAAAAGGTTGGAAATAAGATTGGAAAGAAAAAGGAATTCCTGGAAATTTGTAGAACGTGGAAAAATGGTTGTTTGAATTTCAAGGATGAATCGAACGTGGTGAAGGTGGAACGGTTTGAATCGGTTAAAAAATTGATCATTCATTTTGAATGGTGAAAATGTCCTCAAAGACTGGGAATTCTTGGAAATCCGGGAATTTTTTTTGTTATAATTGTGTGAAGGAAGCACGCAATTCCTGAAGGGGCTGAATATTTTTAAGTTTGAAGGGATTGAATCGGATAAAAAATGTGGGAGTTGTGGAACTTTGAAAAATGTCCCATCCATTTCAATGGGAATTTCATGGAAATTTTGTGAAAAGCGGGAATTTTTATGAAAATGCAAAAAAATTGGAATTTTCTGAATGATTCGTTTTGGAATTTTTCATATCGGTCGAGAAATGTTGAAATAGTAACATTTTTAACTGAGAAATGGTATTTTACAAAATTCCTGGAATTTACGGAAAACCGGTCATTTTTCCAGTTCAAAAAACAATTTAGTTTTTTGTCCAGATTAAGAGGAATGTTTTGACGGTGGGACGGTTAAAGTAGGTTGAAAAATGTGGGAGGAGTAATCGACAGAAAAAAATTTGTAAACAGGGTTTGGAATTCTGGGAATTCCTGGAATGTATTTGAACTTTGAAAAATGATAGTTTGAATGTCCAGGATGAGTGGAATGTGTTGACGTTGGAATGGTTTCAATAGGTTGAAAAATGTGGGAATTGTGGAAGTTGGAAAAAAATCCCATTCATTTCAATGGAAACTTCCTGGAAATTTGGGAAATTGGGGAAAAGTAGGATTAAAAAAAAAAAATTACTAAGCATGAAATGTTCTGAATGAGCTGACTTGGTTGGTGTTGGAATTGTTTAAATCGGTCAAGAAATGTTGAATTAGTAACAGGTTTTTGATTGAAAAACGGTATTACGGAATTTCGGGAAAACCGGGAAATTTTCAAGTTCTTAAACCAACTTGTGTTTTTGGCCTGTTTCAGAGGCGGTTGAAATGGGTTGAAAAATGTGAAAGGAGTCATCGCACTGAAAAAGGTTGGAAATAAGATTGGAAAGAAAAAGGAATTCCTGGAAATTTGTAGAACGTGGAAAAATGGTTGTTTGAATTTCAAGGATGAATCGAACGTGGTGAAGGTGGAACGGTTTGAATCGGTTAAAAAATTGATCATTCATTTTGAATGGTGAAAATGTCCTCAAAGACTGGGAATTCTTGGAAATCCGGGAATTTTTTTTGTTATAATTGTGTAAAGGAAGCACGCAATTCCTGATATAGACAGCAGGACGGTGGCCATGGAAGTCGGAACCCGCTAAGGAGTGTGTAACAACCCACCTGCCGAATCAACTAGCCCTGAAAATGGATGGCGCTGGAGCGTCGGGCCCATACCCGGCCGTCGCCGGCAGCGAGAGCCGCGAGGGCTAGGCCGCGACGAGTAGGATGGCCGCCGCGATGCACGCTGAAGCCTCGGGCGCGAGAGACATCGCACCTCCACGCGCTTGGAGGTGCGCTCAGCGCGGCTCCCATATGATTGCGCACTGGTGTGCGTCTGGGCCGTGACAGCGTGGCACGCGAATGCCTGTGCTGCATTGGATCAGTCTCCTTTCTTTAACAGGCAAAAGCTTTATAACCTCACTAATGCCTTGCATCGTCTATATTAGATATATAACAACGGGCTGGTGCGGGTTTGATTAAATGTTAGATCGGGTGGATGGCGGATGGTTGACGACTTTCTGATGCGGTTGCGGATGAAATAATTGCCTATCCGCGCATCTCTAACGGTGACCATATAAAACAACTTTAACACTCTTACTAATAATGCGCCACACTTTGAACCAAAACCAAACAAGAGTGACAAACACATTTCGGGAGAACATCTGCACCTTAACACAACATAAACACAACAGAACAAACACCCAGAATCCCATGCAGCCCTAACTCTTCCGGGATACATTATACACCCCTGCTACCACCAAACCCCGCCCCCACCCCAACCCTGCTCCCTCACACATCAACCCCCCCCCCCCCCCCCCCTCTGTGCGTCGGTTGAGGTGGGCGGGGGTGTATAATGTATCCCGGAAGAGTTAGGGCTGCATGGGATTCTGGGTATTTGTCCTGTTGTGTTTATGTTGTGTTACGGTGCAGATGTTCTCCCGAAATGTGTTTGTCATTCTTGTTTGGTGTGGGTTCACAGTGTGGCGCATTATTAGTAAGAGTGTTAAAGTTTTTTTTTTTATACCGCCAACGTCAGTGTAACCTGTGTGGTTGTTGAGTAAGTATGCCTTGCTGTCACCTATGTGAGCAAGCGGAAGCCCCGTTCAACATGTGGCTGATCAGGCACGCTGGTTGTAGTGGGCGCTATATGCTGTACCATCACGGCACGCATGACGCTGACAAGCGCTATTCATATAAAACTCGCGTGCCGCACCAGCTTAAAAAGTTCATATAAAAGGTGTGGGCAGCGTGTCTGAGACCCCTGATTTATACATAGCACAAAGCAAAAAAAAAAAAGTTTGTAAGCAGTGTTATTAGGGCCCGCATGGCCCATTGCATAAGGACTCCCAAAGGGAGTCCTTATGCAATGGGACATAAGGACCTATTGAATTTGTAAGGTTTTATTCTTTATTCTTCCGCCGCCACATTAAACTGTAATTTGACCCACTTAACATGCTTCAAAACTCACCATATTTGACGCACACATCAGGACCTGCGAAAATTACCTTTTTTTAAAAAAACCAAACCTCAAAACTCAAAATTGCGCTCTAGCGCCCCCTAGGAAAAAAAAAAACTAGACTGCCTATATCTCCCACTAGGAAGATCGGAGAGACATGTAACAAAAACCTGTATGTAGATCTGACTTAGACCTAGTTTTCATAATTGCATATCATCGGGCAAAAATCAACAGGAAGTTGGCAATTCCCCCTTCAAGACAAAAAAGTACTAAAAACAGTCACTTTTGCCTCTTTGAGCTGTAATTTGACCCCCTTAACATGCTTCAAAACTCACCGAACTGAACACACACATCAGGACTGGCAAAAATTGCGATCTAATAAAAAAACCTAACCCCAAATCTCAAAATTGTGCTCTAGCGCAATTTTTTAATGAAACTCACAAAAAACTGCTCCTCGGATGAAAAAACTGACAAAACTGCCTGTAACTCCCACTGGGAAGGTCGGAGAGACATGAAACAAAAACCTCTATGTAGGGCTCACTTAGACCTACATTTCATAATTTGACAATCCCCAGCAAAAATCAACAGGAAGTTTGCTATTCCCCCTTCAAAACAAATTTTTTGTAAAAACCGGTCACCTTCCTTCAAAAACTATCTCCTCTGAGCGCGTTTGTCGTTTCGGCTTCAAACTAACACAGGAGAGAGATTAAACCCTTGTGTATAAAATAACAGAACAGCGTTTTAATACCTGCTCCGGTTTTGATTTTATGACCCTTCAAAGACCCGCTGCGCTGATGCTGCTGCGCTGCTGTTTTTTTAAGATGGCTGCTTAAAAGCAGGAAGCACCAGCGTGCCCACACAATGCAGACAAGGTAGGTACACTAGACAAAAGTCTTGGGACACTTATGACTACCACCGGACAAAAGTATTGGGACACTTAGGCCGAAAACTGGACAAAAGTATTGGGACACTTGGGACTACAACTTGACAAAAGTATTGGGACACTTAAGACTACAACTTGACAAAAGTATTGGGACACTTAGGCCGAAAACTGGACAAAAGTATTGGGACACTTGGGACTACAACTTGACAAAAGTATTGGGACACTTAGGCCGAAAACTGGACAAAAGTATTGGGACACTTAGGCCGAAAACTGGACAAAAGTATTGGGACACTTGGGACTACAACTTGACAAAAGTATTGGGACACTTAGGACTACAACTTGCCAAAAGTATTGGGACACTTGGGACTAAAACTGGACAAAAGTATTGGGACACTTAGGACTACCACCTGCCAAATACGCGGGCCCGACCAATGCTGCTTGCAGCTTTAATTTCATTTAAAATTTCAAAAGTTTTTGCGGCTCCCATTGTTTTCTATAATTTGCGAAACTGGTCAAAATGGCTCTTTGACTGGGAAAGGTTGCCGACCCCTGTCCTAGGGTGTGTAGTGAAGCATGTTTAGCTACTCCTCGTCCTGCAGTGATAATGATACTTGTAAGAAACTTACTTTATTTGTCGCGGATTAGTGATTTAGAATGCCGATCTAAGCAAATCTTACAAAGCGGCGTTTTTAAGCCAAAAATTTGTCTATCTCCACACCGTTTCTGCTTGTAAGTGCTCCGTGCGTGTGCCTAATATGCACCTATGCTTGTATAACCAGCGATGTCACGACACGAATACGGCGCGGAAAAAAGAAGAAAAAAAAATCTACCGGTATTTTTCAGAAGCAGTACAGTACCATTTTTAAATCATTACTACGGCGGTACTTTATTAGTACCGGTTTAGCGTACAGCCCTTTTGGAAAGTTTGAACAGAACAGTTAGTGGGGCGGTATGGCTCGGTTGGTAGAGTGGCCGTGCCAGCAACTTGAGGGTTCCAGGTTCGATCCTTGCTTCCGCCATCCTAGTCACTGCCGTTGAGTCCTTGGGCAAGACACTTTACCCACCCAACCTAAACCAGAGCCGCCCACACTGCTTTAAATGTAACTTAGATACTGGGTTTCACTATGTAAAATCACTTTTTGAGTCACTAGAGAAAAGCGCTATATAAATATAATTCAGATGAATTCAGCTTTTAAGGTTTCTCATGGGGAATATTACTTCAGACACCAAATAGAGAAAGGAAAAACATCATGGACCAGACAAAAGCTACATCATAGTGGCTAAGCTAAGCTAGTACAGTAAACCCTCGTTTTATCGCTGTTAATTGGTTACGGGCCTGACTGTGGTTAATACATTTCCGTCAAGGAGATAATAATAATAAATGTAATATTATCATAAAAACCTGTTTAGACGACAGCGCGTTGTCATGTTCGGGTGGGTGGAAAAACAAACAGTATTTTTCAGAAGCAGTATAGTACCGCTTTTAAATCATTACTACATTAGTACCGGTATACCGTACAACCCTTTCGGAGAGTTTCACCGTAGAACAGACTAATTCAGCTTTGAAGATTTCTCATGGGGAATATTAATTCAGACACCAAATAGAGAAAGAAAAAACATCATAGACCAGACAAAAGTGGCTAAGCTAAGCTGGTAGAGTAAACCTTTGTTTTATCGCTGTTAATTGGTTACGGGCCTGACTGTGGTTAATACATTTCCGTCAAGTAGATGCATCAATAGTAGCCTCTCTTCTGGAATAGTTCCAGTAGAGTTTAAACATGCAGTGGTACGACCTCTACTTAAAAAACCCAGCCTCGACCCCTCTCTCCTCTCTAACTTCAGACCTATCTCTAATCTTCCATACATTTCCAAAATATTAGAGAAGGTTGTCTACAGTCAGTTGTTGCCCTTCTTAGAGGATAATGCTATCACTGAGCTGTTCCAGTCCGGTTTTAAAGCCCTCCACAGCACAGAGTCAGCGCTTCTAAAAGTTTTTAACGATATCCTCCTGTCCACTGATTCTGGTAAATATGTTGTCCTGGTGCTTTTAGATCTGTCTGCTGCGTTCGACACCGTCGACCACGCCACCTTAATCACTCGTCTTGAGAACTGTGTGGGCATTAAGGGCGCCGCCCTCAACTGGTTCCGGTCGTACCTAACCGACAGGAGTTTTTGTGTAAAAGTAGACAGTTTTATGTCGTCCACAGCTCCTTTACCACATGGGGTCCCCCAGGGCTCAATCCTTGCCCCAATCTTATTTGCGCTTTACCTTCTCCCCCTTGGTTCTATTTTTAGGAAGTACAGTATTGCATTTCATTTTTATGCCGATGATTGCCAGATTTATTTTCCCATGGCACAAAATAACACGGTTCAACGTCTTATTGACTGCCTGCACGACATCAAAGTCTGGCTTTCAGCTAACTTCCTGAGCCTAAATGAAGATAAAACAGAAGTTATGTTGTTCGGTCCAAGTCGCTCTCCCTCCCCCAACGTTGACCTCGGCACTCTGACCCCGTATCTCAGCGACTCTGTCACAAACCTGGGGGTAAAGTTTGACTCAGATTTTAAATTCGAAAAACAAATCAGCAGCGTCGTTCAAAAAAGCTTTTATCAATTACGCCAAATAGCGAAAGTGAAACCGCTTCTATCAAGACATGATCTTGAGAAATTAATCCACGCTTTTATCTCGACTCGTCTTTATTACTGTAATGCCCTGTATGTTGGCATTAGCCAGGCCTCCCTCGCCCGCCTGCAGCTCGTGCAGAACTCTGCTGCTCGTCTGCTAACACAGACCCGCAGACGTGAGCACATCACCCCTATTTTAGCGTCCCTTCACTGGCTCCCTGTGCGTTACCGAATACATTTTAAACTCCTTTTATTTGTTTTTAAATGTCTAAACAACCTCGCGCAAACCTATCTCTCCGACCTCCTTCAGCCTTACTGCCCCCCCCCCCCCGATCCTTAAGATCAGCCGATCAGCTGCTGTTGACGGTCCCTGACACAAGGCTGAAGCTTAGAGGTGACAGAGCTTTCGCCGTTGCTGCTCCCAAGCTCTGGAACGACCTACCCCTGAGTGTTAGACAAGCCTCCTCTCTTCCTGTTTTTAAATCTCTCTTAAAAACATACTTTTATTCCATGGCTTTTAACACTGAGTGATATCCATCCTGCAATGGCGCCCCATAATACACCTGCTGTGATCCTGTTTTTATGTTTTTATTAATTCTATTTTAATTATTTATTTTTTATCGTGTTCTGTTTGTGTTGTGTTGTGTTTGCTCGGTACTCGTTTTATCTTTTAACCTGCTCATTGTACAGCACTTTGGCTACCCCTGTGGTAAATTTTAAATGTGCTCTATAAATAAAGTTGATTTGATTTTGATTTGATGTTATTAATGAAAAATTTAATAGCATAAAAACCTGTTTAAAACCTTCTAAAATGACAAAAAATGACCTACAGTTACCTTTACGCTTCCTTTTATCCAATGTAGTAATGAGCCAATCAGTGACCACGATACTGAACAGCAGGCTCTGATTGGTTTGCTCTCATCTAGCGGCCAATACTACTCTTCCATTGATATTTTTACTGCAATTATAACGCTTAATTTCTGTCATAAACTAGACTATTTTTTTAAAAATAAGACAGAGTGAAGCGGCAAACTTGAGGCGAGGGACGACTGCAGCAGCTAATGTTAGCGGCTAATGTTAGCGGCTAATGCTAGCGGCTAATGCTAGCGGCTAATGCTAGCGGCTAATGTTAGCGGCTAATGCTAGCGGCTAATGCTAGCGGCTAATGCTAGCGGCTAATGCTAGCGGCTAATGCTAGCGGCTAATGCTAGCGGCTAATGTTAGCGGCTAATGTTAGCGGCTAATGTTAGCGGCTAATGTTAGCGGCTAATGATAGCGGCTAATGTTAGCGGCTAATGCTAGCGGCTAATGCTAGCGGCTAATGCTAGCGGCTAATGCTAGCGGCTAATGATAGCGGCTAATGATAGCGGCTAATGTTAGCGGCTAATGTTAGCGGCTAATGTTAGCGGCTAATGTTAGCGGCTAATGTTAGCAGCTAATGATAGCGGCTAATGCTAGCGGCTAATGCTAGCGGCTAATGCTAGCGGCTAATGCTAGCGGCTAATGTTAGCGGCTAATGATAGCGGCTAATGATAGCGGCTAATGATAGCGGCTAATGTTAGCGGCTAATGTTAGCGGCTAATGTTAGCGGCTAATGTTAGCGGCTAATGTTAGCGGCTAATGTTAGCGGCTAATGTTAGCGGCTAATGTTAGCGGCCGTTTTCTGTGTCTCTCACAAGGAGCTCTGCTCTCCGTGGCCCTGGTCTCCTCCATCTCCATGATGGCTCTCATGATGGGCGTCAGAAGGCTGGGCGTGGTCTCCCGCTGGCCGGAGCTCTCCTCCTGGCGTCTGGCGGACTGCGGCGAGACCGCCTCAACACCTTGCGGTGATGCACACCTGGAAAAAAAGGAAACCCACAAGAGTAAGTTTGGAGCGTCTGACTGAATAAAATGTCAGCGCTGTGAAAGTTATTTGTTGATGCGTGCG
>NC_084558.2:51665827-51680827 GCF_033978685.3 Nerophis lumbriciformis | reverse complement strand
ATTAATTTTGATGATTTTAGCAAAATATAGTAAAAATTTATTTAGTTTTTTTTATTTTTTATTAATAAATATATTTATTTTTAGGTCAAATAAACATAATAATACAATTTATCTCTAGTCTAGATGATTTAGTTCTTGTCACCCTGTTGTCCTCCCGTCATGAAAAAAGTCTGTCCTCACTCAGGTCCGCATGGAGCTGGAGGGGGCGTGGCTTCCAGCTCCGGCTGGAAATCGGGAGATTTTCGGGAGAATATTTGTCCCGGGAGTTTTTCGGGAGAGGCGCTGAATTTCGGGAGTCTCCCGGAAAATTCGGGAGGGTTGGCAAGTATGCGATATATACAGTGGTGGAATGAACACATTATTATGCCTCATTTTGTTGTGATGCCCCGCTGGATGCATTAAACAATGTAACAAGGTTTTCCAAAATAAATCAACTCAAGTTATGGAAAAAAAATGCCAACATGGCACTGCCATGTTATTGAAGTCACAAAGTGCATTATTTTTTTTTAACATGCCTCAAAACAGCAGCTTGGAATTTGGGACATGCTCTCCCTGAGAGAGCATGAGGAGGTTGAGGTGTGTGGGGGGCGGGGGGTGTATATTGTCGCGTCCCGGAAGAGTTAGTGCTGCAAGGGTTTCTGGGTATTTGTTCTGTTGTGTTTATGTTGTGTTACGGTGCGGAATTTGTGAAATTGAAACAACACAAAAAGAATGCCGTTGTAAGTTGATAATACTAACACACACACTCATAAGCATGTTAGCATTTTAGCTAATGCTAACGACGCTAGCTTGATCACATCACGACATGTCGTGATTTTAATATTAGCCGAGTATTAGTGATATCGTTATTATACGCGCTAACGCAGGCGAACTATTTATAGCGGCGCCGGGATCACTTCCAGGTAGAGCTGTCCGATAATATCGGCTGATAGATGCTTTAAAATGTGATATCGGAAATTATCGGTATCGGTTTCAAAAAGTAAAATTTGTGACTTTTTAAAACGCCACTGTGTACACGGACGTAGGGAGAAGTACAGAGCGCCAATAAACCTTAAAGGCACTGCCTTTGCGTGCCGGCCCAATTACATAATATCTACGGCTTTTCCCACACACAAGTGAATGCCACCCATACTTGGTCAACAACCATACAGGTCACACTGAGGGTGGCCGTACAAACAACTTTAACACTGTTACAAATATACGCCACACTGTGAACCCACACCAAACAAGAATGACAAACACATTTCGGGAGAACATCCGCACCGTAACACAACATAAACACAACAGAACAAATACCCAGAAACCCTTGCAGCACTAACTCTTCCGGGACGCTACAATATACACCCCCAGCTACCCTGTACCCCCCACCTCAACCCCGCAACCCCAACCCTGCCCACCTCAACCTCCTCCTGCTCTCTCAGGGAGAGCATGTCCCAAATTCCAAGCTGTTGTTTATAAATAATGCACTTTGTGACTTCAATAATAAATATGGCAGTGCCATGTTGGCATTTTTTTCCATAACTTGAGTTGATTTACTTTAGAAAACCTTGTTACATTGTTTAATGCATCCAGCGGGGCATCAAAACAAAATTAGGCATAATAATGTGTTCATTCCACCACTGTATATATCGGTATCGCTTGATATCAGAATCGGTAATTAAGAGTTGGACAATATCGGCAAAAAAGCCATTATCGGACATCTCTATTACAATGTATTAAATCCATAAACTGCTATAAAATCGTATAAAATTGAGTGGATGGTGAGTTATTGAGATGTAAAGAAAAATGACATATTTTTACCAATTTTCCTAGGAGATTTTCTATATTTTTAAATGCAAATGTTAAACATCTTAGACACACGTAATAAAGGTGTTTGACGTTTTTTTTGCTGCAAAATTAACCACAACATTAGCGGCCATAAAACATCATGTCGCTACTGGTCCCACATTTCCTAAAAAATAATGTTAAAAAACAACTTAAAGCCTTGTCCAGATGTTTACTGACACATATTATTCATGTTTAAGTGACTTTTACTGCAAATAAATATCGACTCCAAATATCAGTTATCGGCCTCCTTAGCTTCTAATAATCGGTTTGTAAAAAACCATATCGGTCGCTCTCTAGACAGCACTAAAAAATGTATAATTTATACATAAAATAAATGACATCACCGTGTAGTTATTGAGGCTATTTAGCTGACTGGAGAACTAGCTTCCGCAGCTAGTGGGTCCATGACCATGACTTCTGTTTTGTTTGATCAGCCGTTTTACTGCCGTTTTACAGACACCCTTTGGAAACAATTAATGTATGGAAATAAACATTTACATAATCTTTCGATGTATATAACTAATTTCACAACGAATATATCTGAAGCTTATAGTCCGGAGTGGCTAATAGATGGGAAAAATTGTTTGCCCTAAAATGAAGTGGATCCGGCTTATATACCGGTGCGCTGTACAGTCCGAAAAATATGGTTTATGAGTAAATAAGAGCAGGCATCAGCTCACACATTCTCATACTTTCTGTAACATTCAGGTAGAAATGATGTCAGCCATCTTGAAAAATGTATTTACTCTAATCTACGTGAAAGAGCCCAGAAGTGTTGTAATTGAAATGCATACCTGCCAACTTTTGAAATCAGAAAAACCTAGTAGCCAGGGTCCAGGGGCCGACGCAAAATGATTGATTGCATTCAGACAGGTTAAAATGTTGCTAAAACCATCACTTTTCTATCAGTCACAGTGACTTTTCAAAACAAAAATATTACAGCAAAAATCATATGGGTTGATTGACATGTTTATTCTGTAAGCTAACTTCAATAGTTTGAAATTATTTTGACAGTTAATGCCAGTTATCCTGTCAACCTTTCACAAGACTTCAATTTGTTAATTGAAAGTATAAACACTTTTTACAGTAAACAAATGGTAAAACAGTACTAAACAATTCCATTAAAAAAAAAATTGGTGTCATTATTAACTTTCTGTCCAAGCTTGTATAATCTACTGCCTTGTTCAATTGTAAAAAATATTCTGTGCCTAAAATTCACATTTCTATCACAATGATCATACTGTAAACATGGTAAGCTAACTTCATTAAAATTAATAGTCCTGTCAATAGCATGGAATTACAATTCAAATGTAGTTTTTTTGTAAGCCTTTCAAAAGAATTCAAAATATGAAAAATTAATGACAATTAATTGAAGCCATCAGACACTTGAAAAGTGGCACATCACATCTCTCATGTAATCATTTGAACTTTTCAACAGAAATAGCACTGCAAAAATATTAAGGACATACTTCTGTATTTTGGTAGTTATGCTGTCAACATTTAACAAGATTTCTTCAACTTGGACTTGAAAGCATAAATAGTATAAACACTTTTAACAGTATAACAGTACTAAACAATTCCAATAGATAACATTGGTGTCATTACCTTTTTGTGGCTAAAATCCAAATTTAGCAACGGCATTAGACTTGTGTTTTTTTGTCCCAACGTGGTCTTTTACATCGCTAATTCCTCCGTGTCCGATCGAAAAATCTTGTCTGCGCAAGGTGCAATTCGCGTAGTTTTCACCCTTTTTGGAACGGATAATTATTCCCGGATAGGCTTTTGAATATTCTTCACGGAATGACTGCAGTTTTCTTTTCGGTTTAAGACTCGTATGCGATTTTTCTCCGGCTGATTCCATGATCGTTCGCTCGTTTGGAAACAATGGGCAACAGGTGCCTCGTGCTTGGCAGCGGTGCTATAAATAGCCTCGCGCATGGCATTCGGAATGGCTCGAAAGTAAGTTACGGGAAGCAGTGTCGATTGTGATTGTTGTTACGCGATTTCGTGAATAAAACTTAAAAAAAAAAAAAAAAATGTAATTAATGAAAAACCGTATTTTTTATCACTGCAACCGTAACCCGGAATAGGTTGATGAAAACCGTACTAATTACGGGAAAACCGGAGTAGTTGGCAGGTATGGAAATGTTTACAATATTTCAGGGTTCCTCACAAGAAAAACTTACAATGTATTAAATCCATAAACTGCTATAAAATTGAGTGGATGGTGAGTTATTGAGATGTAGAAAAATGCCATATTTTTACCAATTTTCCTAGGAGGTTTTCTATATTTTTAAACGCAAATGTTGAAGCTCCTCTTAGACACACGTAATAAAGATGTTTGACGTTTTTTTGCTGCTACATTAACCACAACATTAGCGCCCATAAAACATCATATCGCTACTGGTCCTATTTTTCCTAAAAAATAATGTTAAAAAACAACTTAAAGCCTTGTTCAGGTGTTTACTGACACATATTATTCATGTTTAAGTGACTTTTACTGCAAATAAATATCGACTCCAAATATCAGTTATCGGCCTCCTTAGCTCCTAATAATCGGTATGGAAAAAACCGTATCGGTCGATCTCTAGACAGCACTAAAAAATGTATAATTTATACATAAAATAAATGACGTCACCGTGTATTTATTGAGGCTATTTAACTGACTGGAGAACTAGCTTCCGCAGCTAGTGGGTCCATGACCATGACTTCTGTTTTGTTTGATCATCCGTTTTACTGCCGTTTTACAGACACCCTTTGGAAACAATTAATGTATGGAAATAAACATTTACATAATCTTTCGATGTATTTAACTCATTTCACAACGAATATATCTGAAGATTACAGTCCGGAGTGGCTAATAGATGGGAAAAATTGTTTGCCCTAAAATGAAGTGGATCCGGCTTATATACCGGTGCACTCTACAGTCCGAAAAATATGGTTTATAAGTAAATAAGAGCAGGCATCAGCTCACACATTCTCATACTTTCTGTAACATTCAGGTAGAAATGATTTCCGCCATCTTGAAAAATGTATTTACTCTAATCTACGTGAAAGAGCCCAGAAGTGATTTAATTTAAATGTTTACAATATTTCAGGGTTCCTCACAAGAAAAACTTACATGGTATTAAATCCATAAACTGCTATAAAATTGAGTGGATGGTGAGTTATTGAAATGTAGAAAAATGCCATATTTTTACCAATTTTCCTAGGAGGCTTTCTATATTTTTAAATGCAAACGTTGAAGCTCCTCTTAGTAGATGTTTGACGTTTTTTTGCTGCTAAATTAACCACAATATTAGCGGCCATAAAACATAATGTCGCTACTGGTCCCACTTTTCCTAAAAAATAATGTTAAAAAACAACTTAAAGCCTTGTTCAGGTGTTTACTGACACATATTATTCATGTTTAAGTGACTTTTACTGCAAATAAATATCGACTCCAAATATCAGTTATCGGCCTCCTTAGCTCCTAATAATCGGTATGGAAAAAGCCGTATCGGTCGATCTCCAGATAGTACTAGAAAATATATAACCTGCCTTAAGTGGCGACCGGTTGAGAGGGTCTCCACGCTTGCAGGCGGGCTGATTCGGAATGGAGGGTCAGGTTCCGGGCAAGGGGACCTCTTGCGGGTGATGTCCGGCTGGGTGTTGCCTCTGCTGGGCGAGCGCAGCAGGTCAGGATGGTGGTAGAGACTGTGGACAACATAGAGGATGTAAGCCCAAGCAAGAGAATAGCTGGTGGGAGATGCTCACCCGGCTCCGGACGACTGGGGGACACCGTGGAAGGCGTGGCAGACCCTGGCCTGGTTCTCATGCTCCAGCTGCCTCACCTGACCCTCCAGTTTGGAGACGTTCCTGAAAGCACAGGAAGGATGAGTGAGTTTTTACGCCACCAGTGGGTGTGCACGCTCTCACCTCTTCAGCTCCAAGATCTCGTCGTTGGCTCGGGCAAGTTTGTTCTCTTTTGCCAGCAAGTTGTTCTGCCAACAACAACAAGAAAAAACAATCAGGATAAATTCCAACCAGGAGGAAGTGACACAAAACAGAGTAGCAGCATCCAAACGGAAACAACAAAGTTCAAAAAACAGTTAAGGTAACTGTAGATTTTTTGGTGTATTACGGTAAATGCCAAAACAGCACCACCGTTTATTACACTAAAAAAAGTACTGTTTTTTTTTGCATTTTATTAGTAGACTTTTTTAAAACTAAAATGTAAAAAAATTATAATAATTTCACCTCAAAATGTAGTGTATATTACTGTAAATGGAAAAACAGTACTGCTGTTTTTATGGTTAAAAAAAAGGCAGCGCAGTTGCCAGAATTTTACTGTAAAATTGACATTTGTTTTTTCACCGTAAATAAAAAAACTGCTATTTTACAGTAACATTTTGGCTCCTGAGCTGCCAGGTTTTTTTAAATGCAAATCAACAACTGTAGATTTCTTTGGTGTATTACTGTAAAAAAAAAAAAAAAGTACAGTTCTCTTATGCATTTTATCATTAGATTTTTTTTTAACTAATATGTTAAAAAAATATGATAAGTTACAATAATTTCACCTCAAAATGTAGTGTATATTACTGTAAATGGAAAAACAGTACTGATGTTTTTTTGGTTAAAAAAGGCAGCTCAGTTGCCAGAATTTTACTGTAAAATGTACATTAGTTGTTGTTTTTTTACTGTAAATTTAAAAAAATGCAATTTAACAGTAAAATGTTGGCACCCGAGCTGCCAGTTTTTTTTTTTTTTTACTGCAAATCAACAAGTGTACATTTTTTGGTGTATTACTGTAAATGCCAAAATGGCAACACCGTTTATTACAGTAAAAAAAAGTACTGTTTTTTTAATGCATTTTATTAGTAGATTTTTTTTAAACTAAAATGCAAAAAAAAAATGGCAAGTTGCAATAATTTCACCTCAAAATGTAGTGTATATTACTGTAAACGGAAAAACAGTACTGCTGTTTTTATGGTTAAAAAAAGGCAGCTCAGTTGCCAGAATTTTACTGTAAAATTTGTTTTTTCACAGTAAATAAAAAAACATGCTATTTTACAGTCAAATTTGGCACCTGAGCTGCCAGGTTTTTTGTTGTTGTTTTTTTTTACCCCAAATCAACAACTGTAGATTTTTTGGGTGTATTACTGTAGATGCCAATACGGCACCACCGTTTATTACAGAAAAAAAAGACTGTTTTTTATGCATTTTATTATTAGATTTTATTTTTAAACTGAAATGTAAAAAAAATATGTTAAGTTGCAATAATTTCACCTCAAAATGTAGTGTATATTACTGTAAATGGAAAAACAGTATTACTGTTTTTATTGGTAAAAAAAAGGCAGCTCAGTTACCAGAATTTTACTGTAAAATTTTGGCACCTGAGCTGCCAGTTTGTAGGGTTTTTTTTTTTTTTTTTTACCGCAAATCAACTGTAGATTTTTTTTGGTGTATTACTGTAAAAAAAAAAAAAAAAAAGTACTGTTTTTTTATGCATTTTATTATTCGATTTTTTTTTAAACTAAAATGTAAAAAAAAATATGCTAAGTTGCAATAATTTCACCACAAAATGTAGTGTATATTACTGTAAATGGAAAAACAGTACTGCTGTTTTTATGGTTAAAAAAAGGCAGCTCAGTTGCCAGAATTTTACTGTAAAATGTACAATTCTTTTTTACTGGAAATTTTAAAAAAAATGCAATTTTACAGTAAAATTTTGGCAGCTGAGCGGACAGTTTTATTTTTTACCGCAAATCAACAACTGTAGATTTTTCTGTGTATTACTGTAAATGCCAACACGGCACCACAGTTTATTGCAGTAAAAAAAGTACAGTTTTTTATGCATTTTATTAGTAGATTTTTTTTAAACTAAAATGTAAAAAAAATATGGTAAGTTGCAATAATTTCACCTCAAAATGTAGTGTATATTACTGTAAATGGAAAAACAGTACCGCTGTTTTTAAAGTAAAAAAAAAAAAGGCAGATCAGTAACAAGAATTTTACAGTGACATTTTGGCACCTGAGCTGCCAGTTTTTTTTACCGCAAATCAACAACTGTAGATTTTTTGGTGTATTACTGTAAATGCCAACACGGCACCACAGATTATTACAGTTAAAAAAAAGTACTGTTTTTTATGCATTTTATTAGATTTTTTTTAAACCAAAATAAATAAAAAATATGTTAAGTTGCAAAAATTTCACCTCAAAATGTAGTGTATATTACTGTAAATGGAAAAACAGTATCACTGTTTTTAATGGTAAAAAAGGCAGCTCAGTTACAAGAATTTTACTGTAAAATTTTGGCTCCTGAGCTGCCAGTTTGTAGGGTTTTTTTTTTTTTTACCGCAAATCAACTGTAGATTTTTTTTGGCGTATTACTGTAAAAAAAAAAAAAAAAGTAGTTTTTTTATGCATTTTATTATTCGATTTTTTTAAACTAAAATGTAAAAAAAAATATGGTAAGTTGCAATAATTTCACCACAAAATGTAGTGTATATTACTGTAAATGGAAAAACAGTACTGCTGTTTTTATGGTTAAAAAAAGGCAGCTCAGTTGCCAGAATTTTACTGTAAAATGTACAATTATTTTTTTACTGGAAATTTAAAAAAAAAAAGCAATTTTACAGTAAAATTTTGCCAGCTGAGCGGACAGTTTTATTTTTTACCGCAAATCAACAACTGTAGATTTTTCTGTGTATTACTGTAAATGCCAACACGGCACCACAGTTTATTGCAGTAAAAAAAGTACAGTTTTTTATGCATTTTATTAGTAGATTTTTTTTAAACTAAAATGTAAAAAAAATATGGTAAGTTGCAATAATTTCACCTCAAAATGTAGTGTATATTACTGTAAATGGAAAAACAGTACCGCTGTTTTTAAAGTAAAAGGCAGATCAGTAACAAGAATTTTACAGTGACATTTTGGCATCTGAGCTGCCAGTTTGTTGTTTTTTTACCGCAAATCAACAACTGTAGATTTTTTGGTGTATTACTGTAAATGCCAACACGGCACCACAGATTATTACAGTTTAAAAAAAAGTACTGTTTTTTATGCATTTTATTAGATTTTTTTTAAACCAAAATTAAAAAAAATACATTAAGTTGCAAAAATTTCACCTCAAAATGTAGTGTATATTACTTTAAATGGAAAATCAGTATCACTGTTTTTAATGGTAAAAAAAAGGCAGCTCAGATACCAGAATTTTACTGTAAAATTTTGGCACCTGAGCTGCCAGTTTGTTTGTTTTTTTTGTTTTTTTTACCGCAAATCAACTGTAGATTTTTTTTGGTGTATTACTGTAAAAAAAAAAAAAAAAAAGTGCTGTTTTTTTATGCATTTTATTATTCGATTTTTTTTTTTAACTAAAATGTAAAAAAATATATGGTAAGTTGGAATAATTTCACCACAAAATGTAGTGTATATTACTGTAAATGGATATTATGGTTAAAAAAAGGCAGCTCAGTTGCCAGAATTTTACTGTAAAATGTACATTAGTTTATTTATTGTAAATTAAAAAAAAATGCAATTTTACAGTAAAATTTTGGCAACGGAGCTGCCAGGTTTTTTTTACTGCAGATCAACAAGTGTAGATTTTTGGGTGTATTACTGTAAATGCCAACACGGCACCACAGTTTATTACAGTAAAACAAAGTACTGTTTTTTAGATTTACAGAAAAATGCTGGTAAAACCACAGTAGATTTCACAATTTTACCATGAAATCTACTTTTACATTGCACAATTTGATGGATAACTTGCTTTGAAATCATTACTATTGGTATTTATTTCTATTTAAAAAATGTTTTGATAATATATTTTGCATAATTAGACAATATTTAAGTTAACATAATTTGCCATTACATGGAGTACATATATTTTTTTACTCCCAAAATAGAATACATTTAGTAAGAAAAGTTACAGTAGTTTATTGACACATTTTATTTCCAGGCTTTCGAGGGCCAAATAAAATGAAGTGGCGGGCACTACACTACACTACACTGCTTTCAGTATATTTAATATACACAATGTTTGTGTAGAAATCTGTAATACAGTCCTTCTCAAATAAGAAAATGGATGCACTAAAAATCCTTATAGACTAAAAACAAAAGGGTATTCATTGTTGTAAGTCGATTTATATTTCTGTCATTTTTGTTGTCTTTAATGTTAATAAGGACACAATGTTATGCAGAGGTGTACTTATAACAATTTTCCAGTACATGGGACATGTCTCGTCATCATTGCTTACCAGAGGTGTGGACTCGAGTCACATGACTTGGACTCGAGTCAGACTCGAGTCATGAATTTGATGACTTTAGACTCGACTTAACAAAATGTAAAAAGACTTGCAACTCGACTTAGACTTTAACATCAATGACTTGTGACTTCACTTGGACTTGAGCCTTTTGAATTGACATGACTTGCTACTTTCCCCAAAACCCAAAGATGAAAAAGTTATTCGGGAGCGCTCCATATTTTTCATCGTGTACTTGTCTATCAGCGTTGCGTGTGTCAGCTGGTGTGCTCTAGAGCACACCAGCTGTTGTACTGAGCTCAGTACAACAGCCAATCAAATTAGATCTACTTTGTTTTCGTCACACAGCATTCATCCAATCAAATTGCAGGACAACCAACGAAGAAGACATGTCCAAACCACACGCCAGTGAACAAAAAATGATACCTAAAATAATTTTGTTTGGGTATAAAAATTACGAGGTGGTCAACACAAAACGGTTTGCAGTATGCAACACATGCGGTTCGAAAATGACTGATGGAGAGGCAACAACTTCCAACTTCGTCCGGCATTTGAAGTTGCACAAAGAAGGGTAAGTTTTGAATGTAAGATAACGTTTATTGGCTAAGTAACGTGACTTTTATTTGCTGTGTAGTTAAATCAGTGAGGCTGTAAACTCACTGCTAACGTTATAACGTTATTGCAAACACGGGAATCTGTTGCAGTTCACTACCTTATTCATACTTTTTGTTCAGTGATTTTTTTCAAGCAGGGTTACGTTAGTCAATATATCACACGTAACGTTAGACGGCGGTCAGCAGCACCGCGTATTTTAGCCACCTAAAAAAAGACAAAAATAGTAAAATAAAGGTCAGTTAAAATGTATACTATATTATGAATATGTGTACCGTTTTAGCTAGCTTTCTGACATACTGTTGGTTGTTTACCTCAGTGGTCCCCAACCACCGGGCCGCGGCCCGGTACTGGTCCGTGGATCGATTGGTATCGGGCCGCACAAGAAATTTTTTTTTATTTTTTTTTTTATTAAATCAACATAAAAAAACACAAGATACACTTACAAGTAGTGCACCAACCCAAAAAACCTCTCTCCCCCCTTTTGTTCTGGGCATTGAACATTAAGACTCTTCCTTCACTGTTCCAAGTGGCCATGAGAGTCTTGGCAGTGCCTGCCTCCAGTGCTCCAGTGGAGCGAGTTTTCAGCCATGGTGGCATCATACTACGCCCCCATCGTGCACAAATGACTGACAGACTCTTGGCTAATTTGGTCTTTTGCAAATGCAATGCAGCATAGGGCCCTGACATATAAAAAGTACAACTTTTTTGTTATGTTCACGTATATGTCATGTTTTTTCAATGTTAACACTTTTGTACAAATAAGTACATTTGCACTTTATTTTTCAATGTGTTTGTTCTGTAAAGGAATGAGTTAATGTTTAAAATGACTGGTTAATAGTGCTATTATAAAGTGCAATGTCAGCACAATTTTCTTTCCTGCAATTTAAAATGCACTTGTTTTAATAAATAAATACAGCGTTTGAAAAGCATACACAATCTGTGTTAATATATTAGTCTGTGGTTAAAAGGACTTGAAAGGACTCAAAACTCAAAATGCAGGACTTAGGACTTGACTTGAGACTTTCCAGTCTTGACTTTGGACTTGACTCGGGGCTTGCCTGTCTTGACTCGGGACTTGACTCGGACTTGAGGGCAAAGACTTGAGACTTACTTGTGACTTGCAAAACAATGACTTGGTCCCACCTCTGTTGCTTACCTTCAGGCCCTCCTTGTCCTTCTCCACACGCTCGTACTGAGCCAGTAGCTGAGCGGGGGGGAAAAAGCAAACAACAATTTGACTCTCTGCGCTGGTGAGAATCCTGCGTCTGTGCGCTGCCCCGTCTCACCTCCTTCATCATCTTGCCCTCCCGCTCCCGCTTGGCCTCGCTCTCGTCGGCCTCCTGCCGGGCCTTCAGCGCCGCCGCCTCCTGCTGCTTGGCGCGCGCCCTCGAGCGGGCCGCCGTGGCGTCCTTCTCTCGAGCCGAGCGCTTGCCGTCTTCTAGCCGCTGACGCAGCGACTTCACGGCGGCGCCCGCCACGGCGTAGCGGTCGGGCCACTCGGCCTGGATTGGCACACAATTGATCCTGATCTACTCATCCAACCAAGAGTATGACGACACTGAATTACCTTAAATTGTTTTATTGTTACCGTATTTTCCGCACCATAAGGCGCCCTGGGTTATAAGCCGCGCCTTCAATGAACGGCATATTTCAAAACTTTGTCCACCTATAAGCCGCCCCGTGTTGTAAGCCGCATCTAACTGCGCTAAAGGAATGTCAAAAAAACAGTCAAATAGGTCAGTCAAACTTTAATAATATATTAAAACCAGCGTGATGTGGGCGTGCATGGAGTCGTATATCAACATGGACGAAGCTGCGTGAAAAAAGCCACCCGGCCTCTTTGCGTAAACTTAAACTTACCTTAACCACTCGCTCATCTTTTCTTCATCCATCCCTTCGAGTTAGCTTTTATGATGACGCCGGCTGGAAAGGTCTCTTTTGGCAAGGTCTTCCTTTTGAATATCACCATGGGTGGAAGTTTCTGGCCATTAGCATGGCAAGCTAGAACCACAGTGAAGGATGACTTCTCATTCCCTGTGGTGCGAATATTCACCGTACGTGCTCCCGTTGTATCCACAGTGCGGTTCACAGGAATATCAGTTGCTGTGAAATAGTAATCCGTGTGCGGATGGAGAGATTGCGTCTTTTCATGAACCGGATCCCTGTCGCTTAGTAGGAGCCATTTTGTGGTCTTTACAGATGTAAACACACAAAGGAAATGAAACGTACGGTGATATCCGCGCCCTTTTTCTTCTTCTACGCGGGCGGGTGGTTGCTTACAGTAGAAGAAGAAGCGCTTCCTGTTCTATGGGGGCGGGTGCTTACCTTGGCGGTTGCTTGCGTAGAAGAAGAAGCGCTTCCTGTTCTACCGGGAAAAAAGATGGCGGCTGTTTACCGTAGTTACGAGACCGAAACTTTATGAAAATAAATCTTAATATTAATCCATATATAAAGCGCACCGGGTTATAAGGCGCACTGTCAGCTTTTGAGAAAATTTGTGGTTTTTAGGTGCGCCTTATAGTGCGGAAAATACGGTAATTGTTTCCTACGCTTTGCACACTGCGGCTTATAAAACGGTGCGGCTAATTTATAGATGTGTCTTCACTGACGGCCATAATGCAAATAGTGGAAGAAAATAACATGAAAAGGTGTGTTATTGTTAGTGCTATGGCGCCATCTTCTGGACGGGTTCACTCACTGTAGGTGCTGCAGTGCCCTTCTGTTTAGCGCTTTCAACCCTAAGTAGAAGTGCTGTTCTGTCTTCTAAGTCGTCCATAGCGTTTCTACTCAAAAGGATTCTTCAGTCATCACTCCAAGCAACGTTTGGAAGTTTTACAATATAACTAAAACAAATCATATTTTATAATCCGTCCCATGTGTGATGTTTGTTGGAGTGTTTTCATGCATACTATTTGTAGGTGCTATCGTAATGTAAACAAGCTCGCGTCGTTTGCATTAGCTAATATGCTAACATGTTTACTATTGTCTGTGTTGGTGTTATTAACTTATAACGGCATTCTTTTTGTATTGTTTTGTAAATTCACCAAAACATCATCGTAGAGCAGACCTGGGCATTCTGCGGCCCGCGGGCCACATCCGGCCCTTTGTGCGTCCCTGTCCGGCCTGCGTGAGGCCAATCATAAATTACAAAATAAATTTTAAAAAGTATCTATGTCGAGTGTGCAATACAACGGTCCTGCTTTTGTTTTGAAAAGCGTTATTTGTATTACTTCCGTGTGGACGTATGCTCGTGCGCGATTGTGAGTGAATGTGAACAGCGGCAATCACAAATTACAAAATACATTTAAAAAAACATCTATGTCGTGCGTGCAATACAACTGTGCTGCTTTTATTTTGAAAAGTGTTATTTATGGGCGTATGTCCGTGTGTAACCTGTGAGTGAAGGTGCACAGCGACAAGTGATGCCCGGTTATCCCCGAGACGCTAAAAAGAGAAAAGTTGATGAGGAATGGCGTGTTTTCAACAAGACATGGACTGCCAAGTATTTCTTTACAGAAATTAAAGATAAATCCGTGTGCTTAAGTTGTGGTACACAGGTTGCTGTGTTTAAAGAATATCATTTGAATCGCCACTACACCACGAAGCACGAGGAAAAATACCGGAATCTGTCTGATGAAGAGCGCGCAAGGGAGGCTAATGGTAAAACTGCAAACCCAACAAGGACTTTTTGCCAAATTTCACACCCCCAGAGATGCAGCCATCAGGACAAGTTTCGTCATTTCTCACAAAATCGCCAGAAAAAGTAAGGCGTTTTCTGACGGAGAGTTTATTAAGGAGTGCTTATTGGACTCTGTTGCGCTGATATGCCCGGAGAAGAGGGGCGCATTTGAGAACGTGTCACTCTCCCGACGCACTGTAACGACGCGGGTTGAGACCATCGCTGGAAACTTGGAGCTTCAGTTGAAGAACAGATCGGCCGACTTTGACTGTTTTTCGCTGGCTTTGGATGAGCGCTGCGATGTACGTGACACCGCCCAGCTGCTCATTTTCTTACGTGGGATAACTGCAGACTTTCAAATCACGGAGGAGCTAGCAGCTATGCAGTCAATTAAAGAGACAACCACAGGTAATGACTTGTTCACATAGGTAAATGCGTGTTTGGACATGTTAGGACTGAAATGGTACAAGCTGGCAGGTGTGACTACAGATGGTTGTCCAAATCTGACGGGGAAAAATGTTGGACTTTTAAAAGAGGATGCAGGATAACGTGACAGAAATGGACATTTTTGCATTGTATTATACATCGGGAAGTGTTGTGTAAGACAGTGTTAAAAATAAAACCATCAAAAGCAA